>NW_008604641.1:34601-47838 GCF_000691845.1 Merops nubicus
CAGCATCTGGCTTCTGTTATTAAAAGTATTTTTTTTCCTCCATTTTTTTTTTCCTTTTTATTTTTTAGAATAGCTCATTGTTGTGCTGTATAGCTGAAATCAATTTATTCTGTAGGCAGACATTCAATATGGATCTAATAAATAATATGACTGGGAAAGTGTTTAACAAATACTATTTTTCACCAGGAAATTCTGCTGCCCAAACTGAGAAACTATCCAAGGTTAAAGACATTTGACATGTGCATGTAAACTCCCAAGTGTGGATGATGTATGTAGATCTTTTGGGATGAGCTAAGGTTTTCTTGGGAAGAAGCCACCAAACACTTGTCCTTTGATACCCCAACCCAACAGCAGCATTTTGAAGTGCAAGGAACCACAAATGCTGCCCTATGAACTGTAAACAGAACCACTCTGACTCTGCACAGGGACAGCAGGGAAGTCCCAGGGCCCCCTTTTGGAAAGAACTGTTACATTTCAACAATGCTGACTGAAAGAGACTTCATTTCCCATAAAAAAGAAAATGGGAGGAGAGTTTCTTCCTTTTGTTTTAATTCTCCCTGGCACCAGGCAAAGCTATATCTGTGCACTTTTGATGAGCTCTGTTCCTCAGCTTCTAAGCAAGAGGGCCCATATTGCCCTACCACTACTCTTCCAGCCACACAACAGATTGCACGAAGTCTTACTCAGACCTCAGAGTAAAGATGCATGTGGAAAATTCCTCGGGTAAGCGAGGTGAAGTCACAGTGCATGCTCTTTTTGGTCTACAGGACACATGGGCTGAGACTTGCTGGTGTACTTCACCTTTATTACTCACATTTTCAAAACGTACCTGAAGCAGAAGTGATTCTCAGGGTTTTTTTTTTCTTCCAGGAATGGTTTGGTGATGACCCTCCCATACATTTCCTTTTGATTTCTCACTCTGTGTTGACTGCATGCTATCCTAACTCAGAATATTTTTGAAATAAATTCTAAGACTCGTTCTGTGTTAAAAAAAAACCCAAAACATTAAGCCAGGCCAATGTGAATCAATGTGAACCAAGTCTGGTTAAAAAGCATACAGCTGAAGCTACCACAGTTTTCCACTGCAAAGGACGTTCCTGCTACTTCTCTTAAACTGCCACTTCTCAAACACCACGTACAGATCTGAGCTTTAGTTAATACAGTTAATGAAATACAACCAAGCAACAGCAAACAGACCTCAACATGCCTGGTGACAGGCATGGTGCAAATCCTGAAAACGATGGCATTTCAAACAGCACATTTGGTTTTGCTTTGCAAAAACTAAGTGGAATCAAAAACATTCAGCCCTTTTTGCCTCACAACATTTCATATTTAAATTGCACTTTTAATAATTATTTTTTTATAATTGGGGAGTAAATCTCTTTAATACCTAAAACTTCAAGACTTCCCCCTTGGAGGAAGAATAACCAGAGATACATCCAAAGACCGAATCTAAATGAAGTCCAAATTTGAAAATAAAACAATTAACACATCCACAGCTCTTTATGCTTCTAAGTTACGCTGAAAACAGAACAGAAACTAGATATAAAATACCAGCAAGAAATGAGCCTCTTCAGACTTACAGCCCATCACAAATATTAAACCAGTTTCAGATAAAGTTTCATTACCCACATCATGGATCAGTAACTGCATAGGTTTTAAATAGCAAGTCAAGATGAGAATGTGTTCAAATTACTCTAAAGGTCATCATAAAGGTTTCATTCCATTTTATACCCAAATCTTTATTCAAACAATTATCAGGCATGTGAATCAGAAATTCAAAGGTTAGCATGTAAATAAACTTGAGTTACTTTGCTCAAGACCCCCCAGGCTGCTGAAACTCATTTCCTGCCAGACCACTAAAACTGGTACAAAACCAAAATGGTTTATCTACAGAATATTGAGTCCTTTGGTCCCAAACCAACAAAGAACCTAAGCATGCATCTATCTTTAAGGCACGTGGATCTAGGGTTAACCCAGATCCGTGGAGTCAGTGAGCCACCATGAATGGCTGTGGAAGGAAGATGAGAATGAGTTGTCCTTAGGCATCAAGAAACTTGGTTAACAGAACAAGAATATATTCAGTTTAGGTTATTCCTTAGATGTGCTACACTGTGTAGCATGGACATCTTAAGGTGGAAGACCCCAAGCACCTCAAGCTGACCTGCCTGCTGCAGACACTCTGTAGAGCATAGCGGGCCCATCCAAAGGTTCATTCCAGCCCAGAGAGCCCAGATCTGTGATGACATCTGGGGATGGTTACACAGAAAAATGGACAAGTGGAAAGAAATGTTCTCAGGAGATGGAAAGAAAACCATGGCTGTGAGTCCACGGCATGTTGTGAAGAGGAGAGACACCCCCCTCCACAAAGAGAGGGGATGGTCAACCAAGCACCTTTTCCACACATCATATTAGCATGTGACTGGACAGCCCTAAATGAAGCATGAAAATAAAATCTGACAGCTTACTGTGTTAGGATCAGTGCTGGTTCCAAGATGGCTGGTTTTGTGTATAAAATAAAAACCCTGGGATATGCAGTAATGAAGAGGAGGCGGCTTTACAACTAGGAGTCAACAGGCAGTAGCTGCAACTGTGCAGCTGCCTCCCTAGCAAGGAACATTGTTTTAACACTCTGGAAGAACTTCAAGTCTTCTGAGACACATCCACAGTAGTCCAAGTGCAGACAGGACCTCCACCAGGAGGAGGTGTTACCTTCAGGACATCACCTTGTTGTGATATCATTTAGTCTTTGGTCTAGGCAAGAAGGAAACTACTCCATGGCAGTGGTGACACCACGTGCAGAATTTCAAACAGGTAACTCGATGCTTCCAGGCAGATAAAAGTTGCAATTAAGCCAACGTTCCCAAAAGCAACATAAAGCCAGAGTGCCCCTGCATTCTCTTCAGAGAGGGGGTTCTTCCATGGGACCCTGCACTTTCCCAGAGGCAGAGGAAAGCTACAGGAAAATCGCAGAGCAGGAGGTAATACCATGAGGTAGTGGTCTCCAAACTTCTCCACTTTTAAGCCCCATTGTTCTTGGGTTTGAAACAAACACAGCAGTACAACAAACTTTTTGTCTCCAGTTCCCTAGCCTGTTAACCAGGAACAAGATGGCAACATCACACCCAATCCTTTCTTTCAAGGAAGGAGAGGAAAAAGCAATTCATTCTGCCTGCAGTCTCTTCCCTGGCCTGAATGCAGATGAGTGGTGGTTCCCCAACACTTCACACAGAGACAGTGCTTGGAATTGCTTCCCTCATCCCTGCCTTATCTAGCAGCCTCATCCACGGCAGGTGTATCCCAGGTCTTCAGAACACTGAGGCACTGGATAACATCCCTTTTCTTCTTTTTTTTTTTTTAAGCAATGCAGATGAGTGTATTCTTCTTTGTCTTTCCGTTCCTGTCGACAGGACTGTCGTCTCACTACACAGGCTTTAAGGAACATGCTCAGTCCAGAACAGCTCCATTCTGAGCCCTGCTTCAACGGGACTTTGCACTGCACCACCAAACATGGTGCACGTTCTGGTGGCCCTTGATAGGACAGCAGTCCCTAGAGGTGTGTTGCTGAGCGTGCGGTGGGAGAAGTGGGTGGGCTGGAAGTAGAGGAGGTTGTAAGCCTGCTTGTTGGTCTTAGTATTTCAGTTTTATTGATCTTCAGATAAGTGACTAAAAACTGCTACTAGGCCCATCAGTCAAAAGACAAGATCAAAAGCAGGCCTATAGAAGAGACACTTGGGGAAAAGACCTTGATAACTTTGGAACTACAAGAAAGCACATCCTGAAATAATGCTTATAGCCTTGAAGCAGATTACAGAATTAGATAAAACTATCTGTTGCTCTGAGTGATCTTGAGTGATGACAGGAAAACGAACGATTCATCCTCTACAGAACCAGGAATCTTCAGCTAAGATTTGTCTCTGCCATCATCGGATACATCACCATGGGTCTCATGCTGCTGTAATTTACACCAGTTACACCCCGTGTAACTCAAAAGCCTTCACCCAAGTTACTCCGTCTTTGAGTAGCTAAGAGGAGAATCCATTCTCAGAAAGAGATAACTAAGAAGTTTCAGGAGCCTTCATTAGTTCTTTGCATTTTCCTTGAAGCTGTGCCATCCCTGGGCTTATTTTATCTTCACTATTCAACAGAACATTATTTTTAAGCATACAGTGAGTAGGTGTGTCAGCAAGAATTCCTTTTCATACAGCTTTTTTTCTACAGGTCTTATTTGTCCTTTAGTTCTTAGGTATTTATTTCTGCAATAGTAAGGTCATTCTCAAGGCTAACCTTGCCTCAAACCTAATGAATATACTTAGAAAAATAAAGTTTTGAAGAGGGGCAGGAGTTTTTGCAAATGCTAAAAGAGTATGACAAACCTCATATCCCAGGAGAAGGTGTCTATATTACAAAGCAAAGATTTCAAACCAATTCAGATTTAAACCACTGCAGTGACATTTCAAACTGAGCATGTACCCTAGTTGTTAAAAAGCTCCTCTCCACTCTGAAGTTAACAGCATGCCCAGAAGAACTGGTAACTTTGTGCCATCCAGCGCCACCTGCACATGGTGTGAGCCGAGGCCTGCAAGGAGAGCGAGTGCACCCCAGAGTCCACATACACAGAGCTCCCTTAGAGCAGGCCAGACTGCAAACAGGCTGATTCTGCCTCCTCTTAAACCAGTGACCACACTCTCAGACTTATTTGTGTGAAGTACCAGAACTCGGGGAGTGTGCCCAAACTTCTGTGCTCAGCTGAAGTAGTCTGAGGTCAGGTGTGTTACTGTGCTACAGCCACACACGTCTCCAAATAAAGTCAGCACTGAACAGTAACAGCTCTGCTGAAAGGGTGGCAGGCTGAGGATGCCAGATAACAAAAGGTTAATTAGAAAGGATGGCATCTGGTATCAATACAGTTGAAGGGGAAACAAAAATCTTTTGGTCACAAGAGTCCTTCTTCAGACACAGAACTCTGAAGGACTCTGACCAAAAATGTCTCTTTTCCTTCCCAGCTGCACTGTCAGACGCAGTGAAACACATCAGCTCGCCTCCTCTCATAGCGTTTGCAGAATTTACTCAGTGCACTGACTCCCAAAGTATTGCTGCTCATCCTCCAGCTTTGCTAAATTTTGCTGCCAAATACAGAAGCAGTAAGAGTAAGGTAGGTGTGTCCGATGACCACGGTCTTCAAATTTGGACAGGGGTGGGGATGAAACAGCATTTTAGCTGCTATATTTAACGTGTTATAGCATGAAAACATCAGAAAACTATATTGTTTTCAACAAAATTTGACTACACTGGATTTTGGTTCTTCATACGTTTAGCTCCTCTGCTGGACTCAAGTCTTCGTAAATGGTTTTACTGAATCTAAATGAAAAAGTGCATGTGCCTGCCTCTCTTTGAATATAAAAATGTTAAGCACGGATATCTCCTGTGTCCTTTTGGCTTCTTCCAGCTTCCCCCCACCCCCCAGCAGAGCATGAATGCCCCTTCTCGCACAGGAATCCATTCTGTGGGCTGCATTGCAGGCTGCCAGGAAGAGGGTTTCCCTAATGAGTTTGAGCCAGCTCACACCAATTGTGGTTCACTCATTCACCACTTAACCATATATTCCATGGCACATCCCAATACAGTAACCTCTTGGGAAACAGAAGCCTCTTCATTTCTTTGGCATTGTAATTTAAAAACTTAGTTTCATTCCATTCTTGGAGCCAGAGTCTAAGCTCAATTAAATCAGTACAAAGATTACCAGGGATTTTAACTGCTTTTGGACCAAAGCCAAGGAGAACGCTTTATTCAGTTTTGTAAAGACTGTATCAATAAATTTAAATCAGAGAAGACCATTTCTCATTGCTATGATTCCAGGTAGGGAACAATATTCATCCTGGTAAAAGCTGCTTTGTCCTGCAGTGGTAATACATCCACTACTACTCAGTAGGTCAATGCTGAGACACAGAGCCTGCACATGTGACAGGCAGCACCTTGAAAGTACAGAAATCCTTACAATAATTCCAAGATGGCACGGCTTCAGTAGGAACATCTCAAGGAAACACTTCTAAATCATTAAAATCTAATTTGCTTCCAATGTACAGATCAACTCTTTCATTATTCCAAACAATACTGAAAATAAGTTACATACATGAAGACCAGGTTATGACTTCATGTTGTTTTGTCCTCCAAAGGTTTTATGCTTTAGGTTGGCCCCTCTGCTCTGGGAATTATGAATGAGACGTCACAGCAATACAAAAAGCAGGATTAAATGAAGATCATGCCTGTCAGGTTGCCTGTGATGGGTCAACTGTAAGAATTATTTCACTAACATAAAGAACATGCTCGTATTTGAAGCCTTTGATCAACTTTTATACATTGTCAGGATCCAGCAATGACCCAAAGCTCTAAACTGCAACCTCTTGCAGTCAAAACAACTTGGTAGTTAACACAACTACAGTTTTTAGGAAGGAGAAACCAACTCTGTAAAAATTGTCACTGCTGCAGAAAGACTAGGCATCAGGTTGTGAGAGAGTTGGTACCTCTGGAGGAGCCTTAGATGCATTTTAGGGCAAGGAATGCAGGTAGAGAGCACTCCATACACAAAAGTACACTTCAGTGATTCTGCAACCACAGCAGGGTTGAACCAGCATTGAAAAGCATCCTGCACATCCTCAGCACCACCCGGACCTCACACTTGGCACCAATCCCTTCTTTACAAGGCCAAAACCCCAGCGTATTATTTCATTCTTACATACACCTTAAGTACACTGGGCCAACAAACAATGCTACTTCAGTTTAACTTCAGCCAGTTTAGGAATTTATTTTCCAAGTTTCTCCACTGCACTGATGCTTACTAAAGGATGTATTTTGCCTTTATTTACACAGAATGTTTAAAGGAGTACTGAACTGATCTACCATAATAGCTACTCAAAAAAATCAATAGCTGTCTGAGCTGGAAGGATTCACCCTCCTGGAGGTGGTCCACTGTTCCTTTCATTTCTCCTTCATTTGCTAGTGCCCCCCCAACTTAATGACATGAGTATGAGTCCCCTCATTATTGGGAAATACCCACCTTTCCTAGAGGCACAGAGGGTGATCTCCCCTGCAGCTAACAGACACGAGGTCTCCACCTGATGTGCTGTACACAGAGCAGAACCCATTGCTCGGAGCACCTGGACCCTCCCCTGCTGAGCCAGGCACAGCAGCAGCCCTGACTCCTCACCTCCCATTCAGCCCGTGAAGGCAAAAAGGCAGCTCTCTGCCACAGGCCAAAGCACCTCCTGAGAGGATTCCGTGTGGTTAGAAATAGAAAGAAGTGTTTCCAGAGATGTTAGACCATATTTTCTGTTACGACTTTCACACAACAACCTGGGCCAGAACTACTAAGAGAAAAAAGCAGGATATGCTCCATGAGGAACTGATTAAATGCATGTAGACAGGAAGTCCTAGCTTAGATAGGAGGTTTGGGTCTGCTGGTCAGCTGTATTTCTCAGTGTGCTATTTCTCCCACCACAGATTCAACATACCCAGCTGTATGAAAGCTGCCTGATGGATTCAGAATCAAACAGAACTCTTCAGCTGGGCTAGGGCACCCCAAGCCTGGTCACAGAGAGAAGGAAAGAGAAGGGATTTCTAGAACAGAAGCTTCTATGCGAGGTGCCAGGGGAGCATGTGGCTTCAAGCATCCCAGGAATCACTGGTCACGTATGGAAAACAGGTACTAAAAGAGGCCAAGGAGAGGTCTTCTCAGAACCCCACTAGAAGGGGAACAGAGAGAGGTCTAAAAGTTCCATGTATCTATGTATGCACCTCCAACACGCCTGTAGCAGATACATACTATGGATTTTTATGGAAAGTCTCTGTTCCTCTTCATAGCCTTCTGCACACAACGAATATTAAGAAACTTCAAAGTAATAATAGAAAGGGTAAAGCAATTATTACATCTCCTACAAACACAGCTCTTTCCCACAGCAATCTGAAAGAAGCTAAAGGTAGTTCTCCTGAGAAACTGGCAGCACAAATCAGAAAAAGTTACAGAATTGCACATTAGTCATGGCAAAAACTGCAAGAACTACCTGTTAAAGCTCTTCCTTCTAATAACCCACTAAAATTTACATCAGTCCTTCCATTCCAAATGTAAACATCTGCAGGGATCCTAATTTTAGCATGCTACATCAAAGACAAAAGTCTTAATACAGGAAAAAGAAGAGAGCCAATCTCTCAAACCTTTTCCTTCCTGATTAAAGATTCAGAGCAGATGTAATTATCCTCAGCAGGACAAGGCTGTTGGATCCTCTAAAATCTGACACAAATCAGCCTTTAGTAGCTGTGAATAGGACTACAAGATTGAGGGAAAGATTTGGGAGGATGTGGGAACACATGATCCACAAGTTCCTTACTTTCAAGTCCCAGTCTCACATTGTTGCTCAAGTCTGTGGGTATCCCAAAGTTTTGGTGACCACCAAGGCAACTGTGAATTCACATCTGTGAAAACAAACAAAAAAGGTCCCGAAGCCTCCTGGATCAACAGGTTTTGGAAACAATGTAAAATGTGTGATGTGGTGGTGTAGCTCATGGGGGACAGGAATAGTTTCCCACTCAAGACCACACTAGCCAGTAACTCAAAACAAGGCACTCTTATCCTAGAATACAAACACACATGTAAGGAGCTAAGCTGTTTGAGTCCACGCTCTAAGGAAAGTGCAGGATAGTCTCAGTAAGCCAAGCTCCAATCCCCCCTAAACCTGCTCTCCCATGGCACAACTATACAACTTCAGTGTACAGGAACGAAAGGACAAGAGGAAACAGCCTCAAGCTGTGGCAGGGGACATTTAGGTTGAACATCAGGAACAATTTCTTCACAGAAAGGGTTGTCAAGCCCTGGAACAGGCTGCCCAGAGAGGTGCTGGAGTCCCCATCTCTGGAGAGATTTGAAAGATGCAGAGATGTGGTGCTGAGGGACATGGCTTAGTGGTGACCTGGCACTGCTGGGTTAACAGTTGGGCTCAATGATCTTAAAGGTCTCTTCCAACCAAAACTGTTGTGACTCAACACAATCTGGTAAAGCATTGTTAATTACAGAAGAGGTAATAACAAACAAATGTTTAAAAAGTCATATGTTTATGCAGATGTTTTCAATATGTCTACAGAAACACCTACATTTGGTTCTGAGTTGAACATGAAATCCTAACAAGCAGCTAACATAGCTACGGTAGCAGCTCAGTCCTCCATTTAGACAGTAAATTCATCTGGAGAAGCAGGCAATAAAATCCTCCCTTTCAACAGAAATGGCAAAATATAGAAGAGCCTATCTTACAGAAAGCTATCAGTAGCCTTCAGATTCACGCCAACAGCAAGAGCTCCACGCAAGGTTTGAAGAACAGCTGAAGGGTCAATGGGAAGCTGCTAGGTAGCAGCACTAACTAACCATTTCCCCAATAAACTGAACAGGAATTATGCAGCACATTTATTTATAACCACACAAGTCTTCCTGATTCCTAAATCTGAAACATCTGAGTTTAGAGAAAAATATCTTAAGCTTTCTGCAAGGAATAATTACAGATCTTATAATGCACTAAGTAAACCAAATGCCAGCAAAATAGCAAATAAAAGGCACAGTCCAATAGCTACACTTCCAAAATATTTACACTCCAGCTGCACGGTGAGAAGTGTAGAAATGCAATCCAAACAGATGTCCATGAAGAAGGCACATCACAAGGAATCCAGGCTAGCTTGATGCATTGCATATAGAACTTCACAGATTTTTTTGCAGACATATGATGAACAGCCATTTCAACTTAAGGTCAGCCAGAGGAGTAAGTTCTAGTGAGAATCCTGCTCACATACTGTAGATTTCACCAGATCTCTCTACATATTTTTATATATATATATGTGTGTGTGTGTGTGTGTATATATAATATAAGGAATCACAGCAACCTACTTTCACATTACTTTATCTACTGGTGTGCAGGACTGGTCCAAGCACTGCTTCAAAATCATTTTCTTTTTGAAGTCTGAAAACACAAGGGTGAGAATGAAGTGAGGATTTCCTGTAAATCTCTTTTTGTTTGTTTGTTTGTTATCTCCAGTTTTTTTCTGCTATTTTTATTGAATTGCCCAGTTTCAATGTTACAGTGCCTACAGTTTTGCTCAGGGAACATCTAAAATTTTGCTTCTAGATATGACAAAAAGAAATCCCTGTTTTCAATTTCACAATAAAAGAACTAATAAAGCAACCAAAGGAAATTTAAACAATCACCTTTGGGAGAAAAGGATGCATGATTAAAAACTGAATTATAATGACAATAAACACCACCCCCCCATAACCTGAGGGACAGTCAATGGCCGTTCAGCAGCAGGGCTGGGAACAAAGCCTGTCACTGCAGAAGAAAGCAAACAGACCCTGAACCAGGCTCCAGAACCACTGTCACAAAAACACTGCCCTCAACAGCAGCTGTGCTAAAGCCTCCCCAGGTACTCCAGCCATTCTCTCACTCTGCTTTTGAAGGTTTTTCTTTATGGTTTGTTGTGGGGTTTTGGTTTTGGTTTTTTTTAAGGAATGAACACTTTCTCTCCTGCTGTCTTTGTGGTTTTTTTTTCCATCTGGACTAATTTGTCATTGATTTATTGGGCTACACCTCCACCATGCTGTTACACTCTAGAGACACAGTCAACAGCTTGACAAGGGACTGGAAAGAACAAAGAAGATAATGAAGACAACAGGCAGGTGAAATATGGACACAGAGATCTAAGATGACCCAACACATATGTGTGTTCATTAAATGACTTGTTCTAACACCAATATGCCCTACCCACATTGCATGAACAACAGTTATAAATAGATCATGAAGAGATTGTCCCTGCCCCAAATTGCTGACATTCTGGGCATCAGATGACAGTCACAGCCAGATAAGCTCAGGAAGCAAGTTTACATGAAGATTGGAAAGGCTAAATAGATGCTATCTTACCCACACGATTTGCTGTTTCCTTTTAAATGTGTTTAATATGTATTTCTCTCACCACTTCACATGAAATTATACCATCCTTTCAAAGCCTTGGGCCAAACAAGTCTGTAAAATCTGGATTTAATCACTTTTTAAACAAATATATCCGAACAATAGAACACTTGTGCTTATCAAAGCACTCTAATTCTAAAAGCCAGTCAAAAACTTTGACACTCCTATGTACACAATGGTCACCAATATAAGCTTCTGGCAAGACTAGAATTACCCAGCTGTGCCCAAGCACAAGTCTGCATATTGCATTCTTCAAAAGCCACTGCACACCGCTTCATAAATCCAACCTCTGACTTTAGAGGAACTCTTCTTACAGCAAACTCCCCACAATGCTGGCGATTCCACAGTCCCACTGCCAATCACCAATGGGCAGAAGGTCATTCCCATGTAAGAAATTAAACTTGAGATAAGGTTTTCTTACACTTAAGAAGAAGCCTACTATTAGTAATATAGTCACTTTGGTTATCCTACAAAGACTTCTGTGGACATCATCTTTGATACTAGATATGGTCTGAAAGATGGTGATCTACATTGCATGGCTAGAATTAAGTGTTCTTCCTATTTTTCATTCAATTTTCCACTTTAATTTGCTATTTTGAAAGCATAAGTCAACAGAACTTTCTGACACAAGAGTGTGATTTCCTCTATCATTCCTCCCTTTGATTTTCCATGTGTTCTTTTAAGGACTAACCATTTCTTCTTCCTAACCAGCTGCCCAGATGACAGGGTGCAGTGGGGGAGATACATTAACGCAATCAGAAACACACAAAAATCACCAAGGTCCAGAGTTATTGACATGGCCACAGCAGTCAGGGATGCTAATACAACACCAGGACTGCAGGGGCTGCAGAGCTCCAGCACAAAGCGTGGTGCCTGCCTCCAAGCTGCCAATTCAAGGGAAGGCAAAGGACAGCCAACAGATACACATCCGTGGGGAGAGGAACAACAAGGGCCAAGAGCATGACAAACCTGGCCAGCCTAACAGGTAGTGGATTCAGCATATTTTGGGTTGACCTTGTCTCCTGGAGAAACTGGCTGCTTGTGGCTTGTCCAGGTGTGTGCTTCACCAGATAAAACAATGGCTGGGCAGACTGGACCAGATGAGGACGGGCTGGATCGATGCGCTGAGGCCAGTGGTTCAACAGGGTCAAGTGCCAGGTCCTGCACTTGGGTCACAACCGCCCCATGCAAAACTACAGGCTTGGGGAAGAGTGGCTGGGAAGTTGCTCAGTGGAAAAGGACCTGGGGGGGTTGGTCAACAGCTGGCAGAAGAAGACCCAGCAGTGTGTCCAGGTGGCCAAGAAGGCCACCAGCATCCTGGCTTGGGTCAGAAATAGAAAGGCCAGCAGGATTGGGCAGCGATTGTCCCCCTGTACTGGGCACTGGTGAGGCCACATCTCAAATCCAGGTGTCAATTTTGGGCCCCTCACTCCAAGAAGGACCTTGAGGTGCTGGAGCATGTCCAAAGAAGGGCAACGAAGCTGGGGAAGGGTCTGGAGAACAAGTCTTTGAGGAGCAGCTGAGGGAACTGGGTCTGTTTATCCTGGAGAAAAGGGGGCTCTGGAGAGACCACCTCACTTTCTACAACCACCTGAAAGGAGGTTGGAGTGAGATGGGGGGTTGGTTTGTTCTCCCAGGTAACAAGTGACAGGACAAGAGGAGATGGCCTCAAGAGTTGTGCCAGGGGAGGTTTAGATTGGATATTAGGAAAACTATGCAGAAAAAGGATTGTCAGAGCTGCCCAGGGAAGTGCTGGAGTCCTCATCCCTGGAAGTAGTTGAAAGACACATCGATGTCATTCTGAGGGACACAGTTTAGCACCTGGCAGATCTGGGTTAACATCTGGACTGGACCTTAAAGGTCTTTTTCAACAAAAATTATTCTGTGATAAGTATTTTATTTACCATGACCCTAAGGAGAGCTTTAAGAGTTACATTGAAAGGAGGACCACAAAGACAGAGAAGCTCTTTACAGGGCACACTTACTCTACCATGAAAGACAGCACAGGAAAACCCAAAAAAGCACCCAGCTGAATTTTCATCTAAGGAAATGACAAGGCTGGTGCCACTGGCCTGAGACAGTCACTGGCATTTAGATCATGAGCCCCTGATGAGGCAGAGCACAGGCTACACTGGAAAATCCAAGAGCAAAGGCACGTTTGAGATGCAGGAGAGCAGCACTGTCAGGGAAACAGAAGGTGATCAGGACATTGACAAGGGAAACGTTCTTTTCAGCAG
>NW_008604641.1:47869-52170 GCF_000691845.1 Merops nubicus
GACAAAAGAATGAAAGCAGTGAAAAAGAACATTGGATGCTTGATTTTCATAATGGGTACGATGGGAGATGAAACAGTATGGGGAAAAAAAATCAAGAAGCACAGAGTCTTAGAGCACATGAGAGGCTGGGATGAAATTTTGCACACATTTTATGTTTAATATGCACTTATAGAAATATTTTAACAGTGAAGATTTATTTGGGCTTTTTCCACATTTAACTTTCAGCCTGTATGTACATAGAAAAAATGCACATCCCTTAAATTATTTATGGATAGTAGATCATCACATAGATTCCAATTGCTACGAAAAAGGGAGCACGACACCATGTAAGAAACACTTTCATTCTCATGTAATCTACAGCATGAAAATGTCAGCCTGAATCTAGAATCTTGACAGAAGCGTACACACAACTTCTGAAAAGGTTTTATTCCGAAGGATCACAGGCAGTCTTTCTGCCAGAAAAGAATACCTCACACAACTCAAAACATTTAGAGACTGAGCACACACAAACTGCAGAGTCCAGCAATCACCATTCACAATGTAATGTTAATATTTACTCACAGTCCTTGGCACATCACCAAGATTTTCTTTCCAGTTTGCACATTCAGAAGATAAAAGGTGAGAGCATTAGGGAATATCACATTGCAAGCTATTCTTTTTCTATTTTGCTGAGAAGAGGACAGCTACAGGAAAGAATGTAACACCCCTGCCTAAATCCCACATGCAGACAAAGACTGGAGCCTTTGCAAAGCTCTAATACCAGAAACGGCATATGGAAGATGAAGAATTATACTGGCAATAACTACACTTTTAAGCAATAAAACCTAAGAAGCAAGTGACACGATGGAACGAGTAGGCAGCACGGGTGACACAAAGAACCTCATCCATAATTAAATTGTGGTCATTAAGTGGTCAACACTGCCTTTTGGTTTTCTGTGGTAGCCAAAAGACAACCTGGTGAAAGAGGAATAAATAGAGAGTGGATACAGAAAGTGACACCAAGAGATAACAGGCGAGTCTCGGTCTAGACTCATCACTCCCCAGGGAGCAGCAGGGTCAGAGGGGAGCACCTTCACATTTCTGACATGTTCCCCTATTCACTCCCTGGCCACTGGACCAGCCTGGTGGCCTCGCAGCCTCACCAACATGCCAGTTCCAATGTGCAGCACAGGCAAGGGCAGCTGTTGACTTTTCATCAGCTGAGACAGTGCTAATGAGGAGGATAAAAGCAGGATGGTAGAATCAGAAGCTGCATTCTTGGCTCCTCCTACTGTATGATGTGCCATTTTAGGAAAGACATTTTCCTACCCCTGTACCTCACCTTATCTATCTCTACCACCAAACCACCCACACTGAAGTCCTTTCAAAAGGTGCTTAAGACCTACAGACAGAAAGTTCCCTATAAAGAGCCACGGTTGCATTTCAACAGAGAACAGCGGCGACCAAAAACCAGACTGGTTTTGTCACACGGATGAAAAGCCATCTCCTGCCTAGAGCCCCACACAGGAGAGGGAGCAGCAGTCCATGTGTGTGCAGTTCACACCCAGGAGACTACAGCTGAAAAGCAATCCAGCCACCCATGGGCTACATACATAAACCAGGCTTCCACCCCAGCTAGAAAACAGTTTGTTTGGTGCACTGGAAGAGGAATGAAGAGCGTAGAGGAGGTGGAGAGAAATAGTCTAATGGAGCCTCTCTCTCCTATCTCTCTCTCTGCAGGGAGTCATTTCTGCATTGAGCCAAAACCAAATCGTACATCTCGGCCAGCTTTCAGCTCCAAGGTCAACAGAATACAAAACTCTGCTCAGCAGGGTTATACAAGTGGAAAGGGGTGGGTAACAATTTGTCTGAATAAAAGACTAAGCAGTACAGGATTACAAAAAAACTATTTGAAAAAGACCATTTCTGCATTTCTATAATCTCACAGTAAATAAAGGAAACCAGAGGCATTGTTGGTGATAGTTGGCAGGTTTCTGTTGGTGATAGTTGGATTTTAAATAGCTCATTGATTTTGGACTGCATCCATCGCCAGCATTGTGACTACACTTCATACAGTAATTAACTGCAAACCACAGTACACTGCTCCAGCCAAGGCTGTTTTGTTTTCTAAATTTCATCGCACTTCAACACCATTAACCAGCCACCCCTATTTTAAGCTGATATGTCAAAGTTCAGAAAAAATAAGTATCAGCAACACTGTAACTCAGCCAAATGAAAATAGAGACTGTTTTGGACTCCACATAGCTCCAAGTGCCAGTGTCCTATATTATTTATTTCTGGGAACGTTCAGGTCAGTTGATTACTGGGCCCATTAATGGTGCCCAGCCCAAGACCCACAGAAACCAGCTGACCCTTCCCATTCACCAGGGAGGCTGCCAGATCAAAATCTTTGTGCACAAGGACTTTTTGGATCAACCAGGCATTAACTTTCAGGCATTTTACTGACAACCAAGAGTCCCAATTCCTGCAGCAACCAGGTTCCCACCTTCTCCTTGTGTCATCCATGTGCCTGCCAGTTGCCTCCCTGGATCAGACGATAACAGTGCAAGCCAACTGTGTCCACAGCAATGTCACTGCAACTCTGGCAAGGAGCTTTCCCAACTAGTGTCTCCCTGTTCCATATAAAGCTGAACCTAAGCACAGCTTTGCTCAATCCCCTGAGTCAGGAGGGAGCAGAACAGAGTGCTACAAAGCTAATCTACCTTTCTATAGCTGGGGGAATATGAGAACACTTGGCCTTGCCATCTGACCCCCTGAGATCAAATGAATGTTATTTCAGAGAAACAACACAAAATTATTGCTTCATGACCAACGTGCTTTTGGTTAACGAAAAACCTTTCTCTGCAGAGCCTGTGAGTGAACAATTCCTACTGCCTGCTGTAAAAACAGAAAGTGCACCAAAGAACAGTAATTTTTTTTTCAGAAATTGCTGATCTCAAACAAAGCTTTCCACCGTATCTCCACTACCTGCTAATTTGGTGACTGAAATGTGAAGTAGGTTTCAAAGTATCTTTCTCTGCCTATCAGTAGAAAAAAAATAAATTAGCAGTGTTTGGATCCTCATTATCTCAAATTAGCCTGAGCAGAAGGTGACAGGAGCAGAGCCAAGCCTGCCGTGGGCCCTGACACGGCCCCTGTTAGTGCTGGGTAAAGGACACGGCTAAGGGAGCCCAGGGTGCTCTCTGCTCTCTGCCCACAGCCGAGCTCTGCTCTCAGACTGCAGATACTTCTCCTGGCAGCAGCCCCCGGCCTGCACACCCACACCACCCCCAATCCACTCACAATGAGCCAGCTGGAAACGTCCCCAAGGAGTGCAGGCACTGCACGGGGAGCTGGGGGAACAGAGGCATGGCTGTGCCAAGGAACACGCAGCCCCTCCACAGAGACCCGCAACTAAGCTAAAATAACACCATTGTTTATATGCAAGACTAAAAAAAGCTGAGACTAAGAAAACAGTAAGTTCAAAGCAGAATCATCTGGTTATCAAAGGGGAAGTGAGCTACAAAATGAGAGCATCCTGCTTGATCATTCATTGCAATAGTTCTCTGAGCATTGCAGGCTGCAGCCACAGGAGCACAGATAGAAAGATGGGCACACCTTTGGACAAGACAAATTGACCTGCTCCAAAATGCATCCAGTACAAAAGGCACCTGTGAAGAGCCAGAGGGTGACACACTAGGATTGTTACAGCATGCACAGCCTCCTGTTAGTCTGGCACATTTACTCACATCATCCACTCACTCCACCTTGCCTGTTGATCTATTTGGAGCAGAGTCATCAATAACACATCTGTGGAGTGACTAATACCATGGTTACAATTTTTAGGCTACACCATCTAGCAAAACATTAAGAGAAAGTGAATCCAGCAGCTTTCTGTGAAATCACAGAATCGTTTTAGTTGGAAGAGACCTTTAAGATCCTCGAGTCCAACTGTTAACCCAGCAGTGCCAGGTCACCACTAAACCACACCCCTCAGCACCACATCTCTGCAGCTTTTAAATCCCTCCAGGGATGGTGGCTCTACCATCTCCCTGGCCAGCCTGGGCCAGGCCTTGACAACTCTTTTGGGGAAGACATTTTTCCTAATATCCAACCTAAACCTCCCCTGGTGCAACTTGAGGCCATTTCCTCTCGTCCTATTACTTGTCATTTGGCAGAAGAGACCAACCCCCACCTCAGTCCTACCTTCTTTCAGAGAGCTGTAGAGAGTGAGATGATCTCCCCTGAGCCTCCTTTTCTCCAGGCTAAACTCAGTTCCCTCAGCTGCTTCTCACAATCCTAGAATCATAGAATCATTTAGG
>NW_008604642.1:0-227 GCF_000691845.1 Merops nubicus
CCAGCATGTCCTCCATCCTGCCTTTCACTCCTCCCATCGTCAAGCGGCTCCTGGGCTGGAAGAAAGGGGAGCAGAACGGGCAGGAGGAGAAATGGTGCGAGAAAGCGGTGAAGAGCCTGGTGAAGAAGCTGAAGAAGACGGGGCAGCTGGACGAGCTGGAGAAGGCGATCACCACGCAGAACATCAACACCAAGTGCATCACCATCCCCAGGTAGAGGGGCCGAGCG
>NW_008604642.1:283-1493 GCF_000691845.1 Merops nubicus
CAGCAGCTTTCTCCGGGGGGAATCTGGCACAGAGGGTTTGTTTGGCTTCCCAGCCCTGCCGCACTTGGGTGCGGGGTTAGTCCTCTCCTGCAAGCTCCGTCCTGGCTCTATATATAGTTTAAAAAAAAAAAAAATAGCTGGCTGCAGAATTAGATTACTGTCTAGTAACAAGAGGGGAATGTAAGGGAGAAAATATGTCTCCAGCCGAGATTAAAAAAAAAAAAAGAAAAAGTTGGAAGCGCTGCGGACTGCAGTTATTGTGGATACGCTCATTGTCAAAAGTTTCAGCCTCTTCTCGAGTGCTGTTCCATGAAGATTTTCTGGTGATTAATGTAGCTGTTTTGCTCGGGCTGCTTGGTTTCTTCCATATTAGCTAGGCAGATACTGCTCTGAAGAGGTGATTGAGAGCCCTGCTGTGTGTTTGTTTTCAAATTACTTTGTAAATCGGGAATGTAAATGGCTTAGCTGAAGGGGATCGTTTGGAGTGAAAAAAAAACAAACCAAAACGTGAGGGTGAATATAACTGATTACTTCTTTTTTCATTTTTTTTTGAATTAACATAGGTTTTATTTTCAGCCTCCATTCCGACATCGATCCGTAAGACCATTATAAATCTTAAAAGGCCGTGTGTAGAAATATCCCATCTAGAGTAAAATTTTCCAAGAAACTTTCAAATAGCTGCCCACAAGTGGTGTTTTATTGGGGAAGATGTGTTGATTTCTGTGAGCTCAGCCAGATGCCTGCTGAATTCTGTTACTGATTGTTGTTGGAGGGGACTTTTTTTTTTTTTCCTGAAACAAAGGCCAAAGTTCATCCCAAATATTTGAATGCTGTATAATTGTGTGCTTCTGCGTGAGAAGATAGCTCTGTGTGTGTGTATTCATGCTTCTCTCTCGCGCAAACAAATGTATGCTTTCTTGGTTGTCAGAATGATTTAATATGCAGTAGCTCACACAAAGCAGCATCTGTTGCGTGAAAAAGTGAGGCAAGTAGCTTAGAAATGTGGATATTTGCAACTCCTAAATTTTTTTTAACAGTCACCACAGTGGTTTGTGTTGTGTTTGTTTTTTTTTTTTTTCTTTAGGAAAAGTTAAGTCTCCTTATCTTTTTTTGCGGTGAATGACTGTGGCTGAGATTTTTGGCCAGTAATGCAAATAGACCTCTCAGCCTTTGTTAGAGTTACTCTGGCTTTGCCTAGTTGAAGCAGGAA
>NW_008604642.1:1524-9314 GCF_000691845.1 Merops nubicus
GAGCTACCACCCGATACAAGCACCTTAAACCCTATGTCTTAAATTCTTGGTAAGCAGCGTGCTTTACACATAGATAATGTCCTATTGCAAACACTTCCCTGAAATACCATTTAAAAAGTAGAAAATGGCTTGAGCAAGTCTGTTAATGTGACCTGGGTATTGTCTAGCTGCTGCTGACCTGTTGTGGAGCAGAGCATGAAGCCCCTTGGTGGTACTTTTACTGCTAGCAAGGTGTTTTAGATAAAGGAGGAAGGTTTTGTTATTTTATGATTCAAAGGAAGCAAAGAAGTGGGTGAAGTATGCTGCTTTAATTTAGAAAAATAATTTGTAAAGCTTGAAAATAAGTAACAACACAAACAGATACCACAAGTGGTAAATATTACAACCTCCAGAGACTGTCCTGGCTGTTCCTGCTGTGCAGGAGTGAATGTGTCTTTCCCATAGACTTTGCTCTGTTAAAGGAAAGCTGTACTTAAGTTAAAATGTTTCACCTTCACTTAATGACACAGAGCTGGGGTCCTGCACATCTTAAACCTTGGTATGGGAGAATTGTCAGCATATTTTGATGGAAGCTTTTTATACCTTGGCATGAGTTTTTAAACGTGATGCTTAATACGTAGTTTTATTACGATTTTGTATGTGCACTAGGGAGAGATGGGTAAGCAAGGTTAGGTGAGTCTGGGCTGGACTCTGCAGCAGCCTGCTGAGAAAGTTGGTATCTGTAGATGATGGGAGATTGAGGAATGGTGTGGGAACATGAAACAGCTTGTCCAGAAGTCAGTGGCAGAGCTGCAACTATAGCCAGGCCTTGTGACTTTAAGAGCTATGTCTTCTCTGGACTCTGCTGTTTGTCCTAATGTATCTCTGAATCTGATTATCATGTCACTTTAAATTAGTGTTTGCAAGACAATTTAACTATGATTTTAGTTGTTTGTTTGTTTTTTTAATAATTCCATGTATGTCCATTTACTATTTAGTGAAATAAGTATGTTGGGGGGGGGAAAAAACATCATTAAGGATTAGATCATGTTGTGCATTGTCTGTAATGCTTCAGCAGACTGAATTACAGTGGAGCTATGCCAGTGATGACTCTGGCCCAGCACGAGCAGGGTAAGTCCAAAATTAGCTATTTGTATCCATGAGATGGAGCAAGTTTCAGGTTTAAAGTGCTTGAGCTTTGCAGAAACATTGCTCATGGGAATAGGGGCAACACAGCAAATTCCTGTCGTGGTCAGGTGGGCTTTGTTTTCTTTAACAAGAAAAAAAAGTTAGTATTTGTTTTAGGGCTAAGGAGTTAGAATACCAAATCTGCTCCTGATGCCATTTTTAACTGCTTGGAGCTGGAGATACACATACTACATTCAATCTCCTGATGGATGATTAAACAATGAATAGTTTATTTGCTTGTGCATTTGTTTAGCATGTGTTCCTTTCCCAAGTGCTTCATTCATAAGACAATGTGAAAGACAATCCAGGTTTTCTGGTGGAAGGACCTGTGGCAGACAGCAAAAGGCTGAAGAGACCTTCAAGGATTTCCATGTAATGCTGTGCTAGCAGGACTTTTCCTTCTTGGTTTTTTTTTGGTTTTTTTTTTTTTTTTTTTTATTGCTGGAGCAGGAAGTAATTTCCACCTGAAAAACCTGCCAGTCTCAGCCCATCTGATAGTTTCTTGTGCTGCAGTTACTGGTGCTCGATGGAACAGCTCAGAGGATCTGGCAGGCTGCTGCTCAGGCCCATCCTTCTCCAGAAGGGAGCTGCCTCTGAACATCTGTGCACCAGGCTGGTGGGCCCTGGTGTCAGGAGCTGACCTAGTGAGTTGTAACAAGCTGGGTCTGCATGACAGGAAGACACTTCTTCATACTCTGTTGGGGGATAAAGTTGGGAACACGTGTTCTTTTGCCCATTAAAATATATCCCTTGTAGTGGCTGTGTTGACACTGAAAACTCAGCTTTCTGGGTGGGCATTTTTGCCACTTTTCAGAGAAGCTTGAAGATCATGTGCCATTAGATTAGCACATACCCAGCACAGCCAGGGGCTTGAGTTCGTGGCCTCTCTGCCTTGCTCTGTGAACAACCTTTAGGTCTACTCCAGCTGCTACCAGACTTTTTGTATTTTTGATGGCTCTGAGAGCAAAGAGTATGGTGAGCATGGAATCTGGTGGCAGCAAGGTCTACAGCTGAGTGCAGAACCCCATGGACTTCATCCCTGGGAGAAGAGCAATGAGTTTCTAATATTATTCCTGAAGAGAGGCCATCCTGTGCACCTGACAAACCATCAGCATTTTGCCCTAGAAATAAACTGTGTTAGGCTGAACTGTGATGAGTAAAAACTCTTAGCCTATTTTAACTCTGAACTGCAGCAGCTGGGAATACAGGATGAGCACTGAGTGATTTCTAAAAGCTATGCAGTACATACAGTCTTGCTGATATGGGACAAGATAGTCAATGCTTTGTTTCAGGAGCTTTAGTGGTACTACATAGATTAAGACATAAATCTCATGTCATTTTGTAATATATTTTCATATGCATATTTTTCTTTGGATCTATTACTGTATTTTTTTTTCTATCTGTCATCAGTGGTTTAAGGGGAGCCAGGATTCTTGTATATAAGGAACACCTTCTTTTAAGTGGTGTTTTTTTTAATTTAGAAAATAGTTTTGAAGAGAGGTGGGTGTTATTTCTTGTGGAACTCATCTGATAAAGGTAGAACGTACCAACTGAAATGGAAACATGGCACATTTGCTTCTTAAAAGCAGCTGAACAAGGTGTTCCTTAAATCGTTTGCATTTTGGTGTGGAAAACCAAAGAGGAACATCTTGGGTGTGAGCACACCTTCTGTTCTGTTGGGAGCTGACCACACAATATTTACAAGAATTGACCACGTTCTTCAGATTGCCTTGATACCAGGAAAATAGGAAAACTGTAACTATAGTAGGTGGCAGAGGCTGTCTGCAAGACCATGGAGGGTGTTCTTTTGTGGCTGGTGCCCATCTGGTTTCAGTCAGGAGCAAAGGACCAGTGACAGTTTTTGTGTGTCCATGCACAAATCTGTATTTATTTTTAATGCAAATTTTAAACTACCTTGTTTTCAGTTTGTCCTGTCCCTGTATATGAGGAGCTTTCATGTTGCACAGACGTTTTTAGGAGTGTCTGCACCTTTGATTGCTGTACCCGAGGTGATCACACTCCAGGCCCTGTGTCCAAACCCTGTCTAGCTGCCACTAGACTTGTTAGCACCCTGCTCATGGTGATTTTACTGCTGCAAAACTGTCCACTAACCTACGGCCTGCCCTAGTTTTATGGGCAGGTTTTTACAGCCCTGTCCTAACCTTTGTGCTGTGGGCAGTACCCACGTGAAGCAGTGATAGCTGCAGGGCACACACTGCTCTTTGCAACTGGCTTTTGTGGCATTAGTGTGACTTTGTAGATGAGGTCTAAAGGTGCAAATCCAGAAAGTGTACACAGGCCTTTCGTCTGGCCTGCTTTCTGTCTGCAGCCCTGCTTGTCCTTCAGTGCCGTCCTCATCTTCCTCCTTGTCATCTACCCAGAGGTCAACCCCATCTTTGGGCACAGAGGTGTCTGCTCCTCACAGAAAACCTCTCTAAAATCAGAGAATCACGGAATGGTTTGGGTGGGAAGGGACTTTTCAAGGTCACCCAGTCCCATCCCCCTGCAGGGAGCAGGGACATCTGCACCTAGAGCAGGGTGCTCAGAGCCCCGGCCAACCTCACCTGGGATGGTTCCAGGGATGGGGCAGCAACCACCTCTCTGGGCAGCCTGGGACAGGGGCTCACCATCCTCATTGGAAAAACCTTCCTCCTTAGATATTTTGTCTAAATTTCCCCTCGTTTAGTTTAAAACCCTCAGCCCTTGTCCTGTTAAGGGGGATAATGGTTTCAAACTAGAAGAGGTTGCTTTTCCCTACCCTTGTATCCAAGTTATTGTTATTAGCCTGGATAATAGCTTGTGTAGTTGAGTTCTGGTCCCCAGAATGCCATTTTAAGAACCAAAATGCTACTGTTAAGCTCAAGCACTAATGTTGCTTAGATTAGGGAGCAGCTATGAGTTCAGTTGTGCTGGCAGAGCCAAAGGAGCTGGGGAAAGGAGGGAGGTCAGGGGAGAAAGCATCATCCAGCATTGCAGCCCCTTCCCTCAAAGTGGTTGCTGCTGGAATAGCTGGTCAGGCTCAGCCCTTAGTAAGATGTCTTCACAAATTCGTATTCTCTCTGTCAGCAGCCAATAAAATTCTAACCCTTTTGTCAATGTATATTTATCTTCTGATACGTGCAGGCCAGCTAACACTTTATGTTAATAACTGGTGGTAAAATTCCTCTTGACTTGAAAGAGAACACAGCATTGTTTGTGTTGAACGTTGATGGGCTAAGGGGAAAAATGTATTTTAACATTTGTTGCAGTGGTTTTCAAATATTCCTATCTCTGCCTTTTTTTCTTCTCCCCTTTCTCAAGAGACTAAAATATTTAAAATAGCTTCTGAAAAGACTCGTAAGATTCTCATTATACTGTGTAGTAAGTGTTGAATCTTTGTGAAATAAAATGTTTAAAATGGTTGCTTAACTTTTATAGTATTAGGAAAAGACCCTGAACATTGCAGTCATTTAAATATAATGAGAAATAAATGGAAAAAAATTGATGAAATTGAGAAGTACACACTGTACAGGATTATCACATCAGGGATCCAATTAAAATGAGTTCTTCTAATAAATATTGGTTTAATAATGTAAACTTGTGATTGCTGTATTATTGCAACAAAAATAAAATTAACAAGATTTAATGGACTGAGCAGCCATTAATTTTCACTTGTTAATTTATTAGGAGCTTCTAATGCTGTTTGATGCACAATAATGCCATTATCCTGCATCAACTACTTTATGAAATAAATAGGGCCAAACGGTGCTTGAGTTAAATTGAATTCAGATTTTATTCCCAAATTATCTTTTCCTGTTTATTATTTTTTATTATTTTTTTTTTCTAGCTTTCTTCTGTTGAGTGCAATTAAATTTTCAGGGATGGGATGCAGCACTCCCTTCCAGTAAGGCTTATGAATAGTCCTAATTAACTTTTGTCCTTGCCTGCCTTGATGTGCTGTGTAAAAAGCTTTTTCCAGTCCAGAGCTGATTGTGTTGATTGGCAGGGAAGAGAGCAGACAGGGAGGGGGATAAAGGCAGGGCAGAGGTTCTTGTCCAGACACTCCAGTTCTGGAGTCCAGGCTGACTCCACCAAGCTTAGCAAATCTTTGCTAATTACGTTTTCTCACGTGGGACTTGGGTCCAAACATAAAAGCCGTTAATGTTAATAATTGGGCACTTGTCACTGGTAGCACAACTTCCAGTGTGACTGGAGAGACATTAGTGGAGAGACTGTAATAGTTTATACTGCTTTTAAAGATGTTTTGAAGCCTTTTAGACCCAATCTTCATTTGCTAACCAGTCTCTTTACCACCACTGTCAGCGTGGCGGAACTTGCCCTTAGGCAAGCCCGAAAGTTTGATGGCCACTGGTAACTGTGGCTCTGTAGAAACTGAATAAAACACCAGAGCTCTTTCTTTCTACATTAAAGGCTTGATCCTTCAGAAGCAGAGGTCATAGCTGTGAGCAGGAATAAATTACTTGTGCAGAGTAATAGGAGCCCTAGTAAAAAATTTTAAAAAAAGTGTAACCATTATCTTCAGAAGAGCCCAGCCAGGTAAAAATTAATAAAGTCCTGCTTTTTAGAGGATCACCCAGGAATAGGACAAGATCAAAGAGCCTCAAGTTGTTTCAGTGGAGGTTTAGGCTCCAGTGGAGGTTTAGGTTGGACATGAGGAACAATTTGTTCCCCTGGAGGGTTGTCCAGGGCTGTGCCAGGCTGCCCAGGGCAGTGGTGGAGTCCCCACCCCTGGAGGGGTTTCCAAGCCCTGGAGATGTGGTGTGAGGGACATGGGGCAGTGGGGAACCTGGCAGTGCTGGGGGAATGGTTGAACCTGATGATCTGAAAGGTCTGTTCCAATCAAAACGATTCTATGACTTTTGTGAGGTCCAGAAAAGATAATCTTCATTGTCAACTAAGAGGCCCATTGAACCTGAGCTGCTGTAGCTTTGCTGTGTTGGGTATCCAGATGGGCTCGTGTGGTGACAAGGTAGGTTTCTATATCCTGCATGGCTGGGCGTGGTGCAGACACCTTTAGGCTATGCCAAATGAGCAGGTCAGGAAATCTGTACTAAAGGAAGTGCTGAACCATCATTCCTTTCTCTCTAGTGGAGAATCTCCACATCGTGGCTCTTAGGGGCTGTGTTAGTCAAAGATGCTTCAGAAGCAGTAGGTGTCAGTGGGTGGGAGCAGCACTGGGATGCGTGGGGAGAAAATGGAAGTTGCACCTTGCAAGTTGGATTCTTCAGCTGGTGTTCAGAATTGTGTTATTCCACGAGGACCCCACTTGATTGTGTTTTTAAAGTGTTAGGAGGTGCTGTTGATGTGGAAGAGAGGACAAAAAGCTAAATCTCATGAGAGAACATGCTTAAAATGCAGGAAAGCCTGCCTGTTGCAAACATAACTTGTGTAAGTCTAGGCAAGGTGAAGAGGTGACCTTGGTGACTTTTATTCATTGCTAGAAATACCTTTACAGCTCACTTGCTGTTCAGCACCGAGGTTGTGAGGAAGAAGCTGCAGGTTTCAGGTAGTTGTGTGCCTGCTTTGTCCTCAGGCACCTGCACACACCACAGATGGGCTGTGTGCCCCACCCCATGGACACTCAGCTTTTCCATCTCTGGAGGGATGTGTCTCACTGTATGGAAAGCAAGGTCTCTGTATCCTGAGGAGAATGCAGAGGACAAGGTGTCAGGAGAGTCAGTCTGGCTGTTTGAAGCCCTTACTTCCTCCAGGCTTCAGGGTGCTCAGGAGGGAGAGTCTCAGGGTCAAGGTATTAGGTGCACCATCTTGAACTCACTTCATAATTTTTCATTATCTAATCTGAAAATGCCATTAAAACTTGTGCTTACAAATTGTGTCAAAGGAAAGGTTGAAGATTATCTTTGTATTGGTGATGTTCATTAACCATAACACAAAATGGAAAAAAAGGAAGTCAAAACAGAAATTTCCTCCTTTGTGGTGAAGCTGCAGCCAGCAATGGTTGAATGATGAATGCTAATAGCAGCTCTCCTTTTTCACAATAAAAGAGGAAAACCTTTGTCCTTCCTGTTCTAGTTGCTTGAACATGAAAAGAGAAATGCACTTACTCTTCACGGGTGCAGAACAGTTGCAGTTCACAAAAATCTTGGGCTTAGTTGAAGACAGCTGTGGAACATGAGAAAGCCTCTTTGTTTTTGTGGTGAATGTGCAACTGTTGTTGCTTTATCTACTTAACACTTTTTTTTCCCCCCAAGTTTTCTTTCCCTCCATAACGGGATTTAAAGTGTTGCTGTGTGGGAAGACCAAACTACAAGCACCTTTAATTTTGTTATACTCAGGAAGACCAGATGTGGTTTATTTCATAGAGATACAAAGTCTGTGGTTTGCATACATGTGGAACCATACAGAAAGGTCCTTTTCTTCTTACTATTTGCTGCACAAATTGTTGTTCCCCTTGAGTCAGATGCATAGCTGATTTATAGCACACGTGTCACAGCATCTGAAAAATTTTCAGTGTTCAAAAAGCACTCTGCCTAAAAGAAAGCCTAATAAGCAGCTGGAGTCTGAGTCTTTTCTCACTCTTTTTGCATTTGTGTGATTACATGGATTTCAGTAACTTTACTTCTGATTTACATGCAAGTGGACACAGTGTAAGGACAGCACCA
>NW_008604642.1:9345-22896 GCF_000691845.1 Merops nubicus
AGCCATGAACTGAAAACAGAGGGTAGAGCTGTTTGTAGGTTGAATATTATCCCTTTTTTTCTTTTAAATTCAGAGCTTTGGGGACTTCTGTGGGTTCTTCCTTGCAAGACTTGAAGCCTGTCCAGCAAAGCCTGCAAGACCTGAGGGCTCCAGTCCTACAAAGACTGGACTTGTCAGCCCTGGGCTGGAAATTGGGCAGGAAGCCAGGCAGGATTTGGGTGGAAGTTTGTTGAAAATCATACTTCTCAGCAAGGCATTTCATTTTTGGAGGATTTCTCGCTCATGTTTTATTGAGGGTTTTCTGATGAGTACTAGTGTGGCTTGGAGGAGGCCCTTCACTTTTGGTAGCTGAGATACCACTGGCAGTGGGCTTGGCATTGGCAGTGGCTCCTGATGCTGAGCAGAAGGCAACATTTGGCTGTTCTTACTGTGGTGTGTTTTTTTTTTTTTTTTTCTTTTTAACCATTTCTAACCAGCTTGAATACCAAGCTTATAATGTGCTTCTCCCCAGGTCCCCTTCCCGCCTCCACTGCTACCCAGCTACACAAATACAGGAAGGAGTAGGGTTTCCTCTGGCATGGCTTAGATAAAGCCTACTCACAATTATAGGCCTTGACCTCAGGAGAGCACAAGGTCTGCTAATAACATCTATCCCTTCTTTCTTCCCCCATGGTCAGCAGAGGAAAGGTCTAGAATACTTATTGATGTTGGCCTTGAACCTTCAAAGGACAGACCAGTGACCTCTGGAGAGCTCAGATTCATTACCTTGTAAGAGTTTCACAGGCTTGGAATGGTGGAGCTTGGACTTGGTTTGGCTAATCTTTCTCTGTATATGCTTCTTGGGCCTAAATTTACCTGATTTCCTCAACATAAGCTTCACTATAAATCAAAGCTGGCTTACTGGCCTGCTTTTTATTGGTTTCTGTTCAAAATTTTGTGGCTCTTTCTTTTTTTTTATGGAGTGGAGTTTTTGCAGGTGATAGTTAAAATGGTGGAAAATGGAAATCAGCTGATCAGAAACCACTGCATTAGAAACAAGCCTTACAAAATAACTAAATGCAACTTTTTTTTAAAAGCAGATGATGACAATCTGATTATCAGAGCTAATATTACTCCATAACTGATTTCTGTCGCCAGCAAAAGTCTGCTGGCAGTCTGCAAACTGCTGGGAGCTTTGCTCTGGATTAGATGCCATAAATAACTTGTGTGTAGGTAGGCAGCTGATCACTGAAGCTTTTTCCCCAAATCTGGTTGTGCTGGTTTGGTAGAACTATTGGCTCAAAGCTCACGTATAGAGCTGCAAACACATTTGTTTTCCCTCGGTCAGAACTGAGTAAAGATACATTTTCAGTTGTGGGTTACTGCATTGTGAATGTACATTGTGGTGAGGGAGGACTGAAACCAGCAGGTTTTATCATAGAATTGTAGAACCAGAGAGTGGTTTGGGTTGGAAGGGACCTCTAAAGGTCAACTAATCCAACTCCCCTGCAGTAAGTAAGGACATAGAATCATAGAATCCTTTAGGTTGGAAGGGACCTCCAGGATCATCAAGTCCAACCATTGAGCCATTAGGGCTCTAAAGTCCTCTGCTAAAACAGATCGTAATCTGTCAGGGTTGGAAGAGACCACAAGGGTCACCCAGTTCCAACCCCTCTGCCATGAGCAGGGACACCTCCCACTAGATCAGGCTGCCCAGAGCCTCATCCAGCCTGGCCTTAAAGACCCCCACTAAATCAAGTTGCCCAGAGCCCCATCAAGCCTGACCTTGAATGTCTCCAGGGATGGGATCTCCAGCACCTCTCTCAAGATGTTGTGGTGTTTCACCTGATTTTGTTCCATACTACTGTGTAACACTGAGCAAAATGTTTAACCTGTTTGTACCTTACTCTTAACTACCTGAGAAATACAGAACTTGCTTCACAAGGATGTCAGAGACTTTAGTAGCAGCTGTGAAAAGCTCTTAAAACCTCAAGAGGTGGAATCTGTCACAAACCCCTCGCCACTCTGAAGAGCTTTCTGTGGCTGGTCAGCATCTCAGTTGTACTAAAAAACCAGTTTGAATTTCTGTTGGAAGCTTCCTTTGAAAATATGGAGGTGCTACATCAGTGAGAATATTAGAATTCCGTAGATGTTTGGTGGTAAACCTTAGCTGGGTTTGCATAATATTTATCTATCCATCTCTGTGCTGGTGCCTCCTGTGCACAGGGAATATTTGGACTGGTTGATACACGTCATTCCACAGTGGTCAGTTGGGAAAATGAAACGTTTCTATGAACTTTTCCTTTCCCTGAATGTTTTGGCAGCTGCTGAGAGTGCTGGGCAATCACATCCATTTGCTTTAAAACCCCTTTGCATCTGAAGACTTCTGGGGAATGGTTCCAAAAGAGATGGCTGAAAACTAATAGCTGGCCATCTGGCTGGAAACAACATTATTAATTAAGCTTTCTCTTTTAAATCATTTACAAGGTTGAAATAAATGCTCTTTTCAAAGGTATTGAAGCAAGTGGAATTTGAATTCTTGCTGTGGGAAACAGGGTATTTAGTGTATCTCTTCACTAAAGTTGAGGATCGAGGAGTAATGCTTGGGATCATGGTTCCTTAGATTTCCTAAGAGCAAAACAACCTCTGGATTGGTCCTTGTGTGGTTACTTTCTATTAAGGACAACAGTTAGGTTCAGACACTGTCAGCTACTCCTATTTAAAAATTAAAAAAATCTTTACTAGATAATATTCATTGAGACCTTTTAAAGACCTTTTCCTTGTGGTCATTCCACACCCTGCTGAAGGGCCTGTGCCCTGCTAAAGGGGAGTGTTTGTGATGTCTCCTTTTATGCCATTGATCCTAAAGTCCTTTATAGCAGAATAATTCTCTACCCCCTTTTGCTGATGGGGAGGGTGAGGTCCTGAGAACCTCATTTAATTACTTGAGGTTGCTTTGCCTCTGCACCCCATGAACATTTAGGGACGTGGTTGAGTGGTGGGCTTGACAATGTTAGGTTAGTGGTTGGACTTGATGATCTTAAAGGTCTTTTCCAGTAGAAGTTATTCTGTGGTTCTGTGATTTAGGGTGCAGACAACCCAAGACCTGCTGCAGTGCTCCATTTACAAGAGAGAAGCAGCATTACTTTTGACAGTGCATCTTCCTGTGCTCTGGGTGGAAAAGAGAAGGCAGTTTGAAAGCTGCTCTTTCTGCAGTGTACTGATAATTCATAATGTGTTCATGATGGAGCACTGATAATTATACTCATAAAATGCATTTTCAGCTAAATAGAGGAAGAAGTCTCTAGCATTTTAGAGTCACAGACTCCTAGAATGCTTTGGGTCAGAAGGGACCTTCAGAGGTCACCTAGTCCAGCCCCCTGCCATGACCAGGGACATCTTCAACTCAGATTAGTCAATGCACTGTCCGGCCTGGCTTAGAACACTTCAATGATGGGGCATCCACAACTCCCCTGGGCAACCTCCACACAAAGGAGGTATGAAGGTGCTGAGGACACCTCCTTGGATACTCGAGAGACAAGATTTCATTAGGTCTGCATATTTTGCAGACCTAGGATGAGCACAGCTCCTTATTGTCTTGATTTTTCAGCACCTTAAGGGTACCTAGCAATTCTTACTGGTATGTCTGAGGGCCAGAAGAACCAGCTTTAATTCAAACCTGTCTGTACATACTGCAGTTCCTCATTGTTGCACTTGGAGAACGTGTGTCTTAAGTTATGGGAAGAACTCTATAGCCTTTAGATACTTGGAACAGTGTAGAGTCCTGAAGGGAGAGCCCTTAAAAGGTGTTCTGGGTTAAAAAGAATAGCTTCATCTCACCATCTCCTCAGTGTCCTCCCATTGGTTCTCCATTTTCACCAGTGCTTCCTCTGCTGCCAAATGTTGGTGTGCCAGACACAAAAGAACCTCTACAAGCAAGAGAAGATCTTGGAAGTTATGGCTTGAAATTGAGTTTTGTAAGTCACTGCTTTACATGCCAGGCTCTACTGGTTTGAAAGCCCTGTTGAGATAGCTGCCTCTAAACAGGAATAAAAATAGACATTTGAGTGTTCTGATTTTAGAAAAAATAAAAAAGAGCAGCACTTATTGGATTATGATTGGCTGATGACTTTGAAGCTGGAGGCAGTTTTATATTACAGAGCTTCTCACTCTGCTTATTCTCTCAGTTCCTGGTCTCCCCTCTCTTTTTTTCTTTTATTTTTTCTTTTGTGTTTTTCTTTTCCTCCCCTTTTCTTGCTTCCTATTTTTAGGATGGCATTTCAGAGTTTCTGCTGTACTAGCAGGCCAGTAATTCCAGAAGAAAAAGAAAAAGAAAGGGGAAAGGTAGAGCTAATCAGCACTAATAGTCTGTTGTTATTTTGGCTTTTGAGTGCTTATGTTCAAAGTTTATATGTTTCCAGTTTATCTGATAGTCAATGAAAGATCTACTTGCACTTGAAGTCATGGATTCCATGCCTTTTGACAGTTTTTGGGCACATCAGCAGAAGAAAGGAAAAGTTGGAACGTTAGGACTGGAAAGATTTGAGCTGCTTCAAGGGTGTAAATGCAGGGAGGTGGAATTCCAGTCCCTGGGTTGGATGGAGCAGTTGGTGCCTATGGATGTGGAGTCCTTCTGTCCCTCCTGGTGAAGGGGCCTTGGTGCTGTGTGGCCCTGCTGGAACTGTTCTGTGAGATGCTTCTGACCATGGGCTCTTTGATTTGTGCCTTTGTCGCTTCTCCTGTGTGTTTCTTTGTTTGTTTAGGGGTTGACATGGTTTTTTTTTGTTTATATAGTATTTTGTTCTTGCACTCTGAGAACCACAAACAACAGGGAAAGATGGTAAGGACAGCAAGGCAATGAGCAAAATCATTCTTTGTTATGAAAGCAAAAAGTACAACAGTGTGTAAAACCATCCAGGAATAGTTGTTCTTAGCTTTGAAGCCTGAGTGGGATTTTCTTGATTTTTTTTTTTTTAGTAGTACAGCAAGTCACATTTTTTCACCTGTGTGACTGTCATTTCTGCATGTGCAGAGCAGCCCTGAATTTCCATCTCTGTGAGAGAATTCCTGGGGAAGTGCAAAAGACTTTGTTGTGCTTTTGCTTTAGAATCACACCTTGATTTTACAAATCAAGTCGTATTTCATCTTTAACTTTGCTTTGCAGTCACTCTGCTCCTTGGACCTATGAAGACTGCTTTCCTAAGTTCATTTGAGGGTTGAGTGCTGTCAAAAGCTGGCTGAAATTTGCTCCAGTGTGACTGCATATGCAATGTATTGCTATAAATTAAACCACTGAAGAATTATTTTTAGAAGACAAGGATCATTTCAAAACACAGGCTGTAACTTTTCTACCAGTGATGCAGTAAATTGTTCCTCTTGGTTAAAAATTGCACCTCATGTTGAGTTGGATCCAGTGTTCAAGATTTTCCCAGATTTATATCTGCTGCAGTAGTTTTCAGGGGTGAAGAAGAGGGGACCTTGTGTGTTGTAGCAAGTGGCACTATGTTGGGGGAAGTTGAGAAAGCAATACCCCCAGCTTTTTTTATTTGTCAATAATTTTTTGTCTTGTACTTTATCCCCAAATATGCCAGTAAGTGGCAGAGTGGATTTGGACAGAGTAGACATCTCAGGCTGTACTTCTGTGTCTATTAATGTTGCTTGGAAGCCAAGTTAATTTTGACAGAAATGACAACTCCAAATTGTCTCCTTTCCACATACTTCTATGCTGTCATATCTCAATGTATTATGATAATGATACATCAGTAACATAATTTCATTTATAGTTTCCACTTCTACAAGCACAGTTCTTGTTACCTACAAACCACTGCAGGACTGTTACTCACTGGGTGAACCACTTGACTTTGAAGAATGTGACTGTGATGAAGTGTTTTGTTTTCTCACATCCTACGCCAGTGACTGGTGGTTTCTTGGCACTGCTACTACCAGGGACTGTTCAATACAAGTTTGTGGCTTTACTAGCAAATAAGTATGTCGTGATTCCTCAGTGAACAGGCATCTAACCACGTGCAAAGCCATTACAGCTGGCCATTTGGTAACTCTCCTTACACGGTGCCTCTAAAGTGACTAGCACTGAGGGTGTGGACTCCCTTACACCTTTTGATGTCCCCTTCAAAGACAAGACTAAATGATGTCTCATTGTGTAAGGTAAGTAGTGTTTTAGTGGTCACATCCTCTCATGAAGAACTTGAGATCTCCCTAGCCTAGCACTTTTCAGCAGGGCTGGAAGCATTTTGCCTGCTGGGGCAAGATGTTACAACAGAGCTAATGTGGGTGCAGAACTGTCTGGGTGTTGCTGGACTCTGCAGAGGTTTTGATGTTCTCCGTGTGAAACGTGAGTAGTGTGCAACCCTTGTGCAACAAGCCCACGAGCAGCCCTTGAAATCCTCCTCCAGCTTCTAAACAGTCTGGCACTCTGCAACTCAGGCGTTTGTTAGCACAGAGATAAGCTAATTGTACAAGAGGCAACAGTACCTGGCAATTGCCTAATCTTCCCCTGTGCAATAGTCTGCTACCCAGATGGCTTGGATAACGCAGATGTGAAGGGCTGTAACTTTATGGGGCTCTTTTCTTCATTGAAAATTAACTAGGTCCTCACTGGGCATGTTATCAGAGGCAAGAATATTTCAGAACACGGGCATATAAATGTCAGTGATGGGAATTATGCCTGGAATGTACTGAGTGAAAATAGGCTTCTTAAAATCTTTTTCCTTTTAGTTACATCAGAAGAATCTGGTGTCGTTTGAACATATTGTTACCATCAGGAAGGTGGTGGTGCTCTTATGGGTCTCTAATCAATATCCCATGACTTTCCTCATCTTTCTGCCTTAGTTGAAGCCCTTAATGAGAGTATTTCAGCTAAAACCTCTCATTCTCTGGCATTTGCTCCCTTCCTCTGCAGTGCACTAGCAATACTTAACGTGATAGATCAGCACCTAATAAAAGTGGGATTATCTCAGAGCTGAAAATAAGTATCAAGAGCTTACTGTGGAAATTAGGGGGGTTGCTTGTCATTATTCATTTCATAACACTTGTAGTAACTTTCAGTGAGATAACCAACAAGGTGAGGGGCTTCAGAGGACTTCTGTCACTGTTTTTTGCTACTTGCAAGCTATTTAGACTTTGGCCACTCAGGTGATCTCTCCCCAGTCATGCAAATATCACAAGCTGTTCAACTTGTTCATTTATTCTGTTGGAAAGGCAAAGGGGAAAAACAGCCTCGACTTGCACCCTGGAGGGACACTATGCAAAACCAGTCTAAGGTTTCTGGGGTGGGAGCTGTGGAGTTCTCTATTCTTTTCTTGATTATACTTTGCTTTCTGTCATCTCTTAGCAAATAATGAGTAACAGTAACAGTATGCTGGGAGACATGAAATCTGGAAGTGTTTATTACAGTATGTGTGTGAACCACAGTCATCACCAGAACTTATTTTCTCACAGACTGGTCTAGTAACTGCCTGGGGGAAGAAGCTTACAGCTATCTTTGTCATAAAATCTCAGGGACTCTGGTATTTCTGCTTCCCAGGTTCCCTGTGCAGAGCAATTACTGTCCCTTCTGCAATCACCACTGGTCTCTAATTTCCATTAGTAACAAAGGACTCTGGCCGCTCTATCAAACTCTTTGCTGTTTGTTTGTAGAGTGATTTGCTTGTACAGTCAAGGGCTAAGAAACACCACAAAAGCAGATAAAAGCAAAGGAAAGCAGTTGCTGCAGTAGGCCTAAGACAAACACAAAAAATTGGTGAGGTTTTTCCTTCCTTCCCTTTGTGGTTTATTTTTGTCTTGATTTTTGATACAGGGGAGGGGTGTGAGTGGGGAGGATTTATCTATAAGCATGAACACTGACATTTTGTTGGGGTTTGTGCACACAGTTTGTTGGGGGTTTCATATCACTTCCCCCTCCTTTAGGAGCTGCTTTCTTTAAGATTTCCACGATCTGAGTCCTGCAGCCAGCTTCCCAGGGGCAGCCCCGTGTCCCTGTGAGCTGTGGGAAGCCCTTTTGCCCTCTGAAGGCTCAGAGTGAGTAATAGCAGTCCCACCAAATTCACACAAGCTTCACATCAGGCATGTCCTCAAGAGAATCTTGCCAGATTGAGCTGCATGGAAGTCACTGGAACTAATCACACGTCTAAGTCTAACCATATGATTCCCTTCCTAAAATCTGCAGCTGCTCCTGTGTGGCTGTGGTATTGCCCAAGGTGGTGATGGGTGCGTGGGTTTCTGAGGGAGCTGCTTTGCCTGCACTAATATCTCTGTAATTTTAGCTTTTTTACTTTTCCTAGCAGATTTTTTTTTGCAGTTTTAGGGTTGCTGCTACTTTGGACTCCAGAAGCATTTTGGAGAGGATTTTTCAGCTCTCAGTGACTGCAGTCTGCTTACTAAATATGTATTTAATATTCTACTTCGGGTTTTAGAAGAAAATGGAACGTGGCATAATTAGTTTAGCTCCTGGTTTCTGGTGATCACATCTCTACTGGCAAGCAACTGTAGACCAAAAGGAAGCATTTTGGGGCAGAGTGGGGGTGCAGCTTCGTGTTACGCCTCTGATTGAGTCTAATGGCAGATTGCCATTAAAAGGCAGAATCCCATTTCTGTCTGTCCCTAGGTGAGTCTGCTGCCTGCTTGTGCAGAGTGTACTCTCGTTCTCTCTTATCTTTATGGCAACAAGATCACCCAGTCTGATGTCATGTAAATCATACACTTGTAAATCAGACTTGTGGGTAGAGTTATGACCTCTGTATTGAAGTTAATAACCTGTACAAGTGTTTCTTGTAGAAATGCATCCTGTCTTCATTTAAAGATGCCAAGACACAGATGCCACTATGTTGTTAATTATTTTTTTCAACAGCTAATAGTCTCCTCAGAGTGAAAAAAAAAAAGGGGGGGGACTATATTTCATCTGTGATTGGTCTGCTTACAGAACTGCTCCATTACACCTCTCTTGGCTGGGCTAAAGAGTCCTTCAGTATTCACTTTTCCCCCTCAGTAAACATACCCTTACACTGCTGTGATTCGGTTGTCACTAGATCACTGTCTTAATAACAACAGTAGATTGAAATTCTCATATCTTTTGTTTTAGGATGATTTCTTTCACCTTAAACTGCTTTTATGGGTGTACTTTTACCAACCTGTGCACAGCCAATTGCCTCGCAGAAGTCTAAACATACTATGTTTGGAAAAATACCTTTTATCAACCAAATTTCTCCTTTAAGAATGCAATGAAACCGTATTTGAGAAGACCTTAAAACTAGATTGTCCAGAGTTGTGGTCATCTTTAATTCTGCTGTGGTCTTGTAATTTTGTTTCACTGGAGGTAAAATTTGCCCTTTACCTGACTCTAGAAGTCCCCCTGCTACTGTCAGATGGCCAGAGAATCACAGAATGGTTTCGGTTGGAAGGAACCATAATCTAATTCCAACCCCTTGCCATGGGCAGGGACACCTCCCACTAGAGCAGGTTGCTCAGAGCCCCATCCAACCTGGCCTGGAACATTTCCAGGCATGGGCCATCCACAGCTTCCCTGGGCAACCTCTGCCAGTGTCTCACCACCCTCACAGTGAAGAATTTCTTCCTAATACCTAATTTAAATCTACCCTTTTGCAGTTTAGAACTGTTACCCCTCCTCCTGTGATGCTAAATTTTGTCCCATGGTGTTTTTTTTTTCTCTTGTTTTATGTGCCCCTGTAGCTTGTGCAGTCCTTCAAAGGAGCTTTCAAAAGAGCAGCTGTCCCCAGAAGTTCAGCTTTTGGGTCTGCTGGCTTCATGAGGGCAAAGGCACTTAAGTAACCTACTATATTGCTGACTTAAGTCTGAATTAAAGTCTGTGGTTTGCCTCATGATTTGAGAGGGATGGGAGAGAGCATGTTGGAACATGGGTGTCCCCATGGCCTGACACTTCTGACTCTGTGGAAACAGAACTACAGAAATCCCTCTGTAGAGGCAGTGGGAGGTGAGGCAGCTCGCCACTAATCTGAAATCTGACTCAAGAGGCTTGGCTCTTACCACCTGGAGAAGTCCTCTGATTGTTTTTGGTACTTCTGATTCTCTTTAGAAATAGTTTTGAATACTGTGGTCTATTGCAGGAAGGTATCTGAAAAAGTTTCATGAAAAAAATCCCCCAGACCATCCCCTTTGTTGGAGTAGAGCCACAGTGGGTGTTGAACAAGCTCACGTGTGCTATGCTCCTGAGCAGCAGCGAAGCAAATCAGAGTTTGGATTTGAGTGTGATTACCATAATTTTATGAAAAATGGAACTTTAAGGCCTCCTGTATTCTTTCCACTTAATCTTTGTTTTTATTCCAGATGCTAGTACGATTTTGCAGTTTGAGGGGGGTGTGGGAAAGGTGCATATTAACCATACTGCAAGTATTTCTGTTCTGGGTAAACTGAGGACAGAGGAGTGTCTTGTTTCAAGCTCCACTTGGCATTTCTGCCCTGAGGAGGAGACTGATCACCCAGCGTAGCTGGCTTGCTTGGACAAGTCCTAATGAGTGTTAAATAACTGTTTGGTAGCAGCGCGCGTGCTTTTCACTTCATAAATATACATTGTGGTAATGTCAGAGAAGACCTCAAGATTATAATTATTTGAAATATGCTTTGCAAGTGCTTAGTAAAGCAAACTACTTTGTAGTCTCAGTCAGGAGCACGTGCTCTAAGGAGCTGCAAGGAATTTTCGTTCACCCCATGTGGTTTGAAAGCAGCAGAAGACATCTGCCTCTCTTTTGGCAGTCAGCTGCCTGGTGCTCACTGCAGTATGACTGGGAGATGTGGTTAAATACTTGCCCAAAGTGGGACTTGTGATGCCAACTGATCTTAGGGATCTGAGGGTGCTGAAGACCTGTTGAGCATCAAGTCAGCTCCACTGAGACTGGTGCCCTGAGCTTCCTGTGCCTGCAAAACTGCAATCCCAGGGAATAATCAGGGAGGTGAATTTTGATGGATTGGTAGGCTGATGCTCTTGCAAAGCTTTGAGACCTGGGGTGGTGGTGGTGGTGATGGGTTCTTGTTTGGCTGTGAGCAAAAGGATGAGTAATTTGGCATTCACCTGAGTGGTTCTGAGGTCCAGAGTGTCCCATTCCAGTGTTACCAGTTTGGTTAGAGGAAAAAGGGCTCTTACCATAGGGCTGTGCCATGAAGGCTGATTCCCATTTTGTGGAATGTTTTCTTTGCTTTGTTCTTGGTTTTACTCCAGTGCAGAATGAACTTTGACACTTTTGGAGAATTAAAGTAGGTAGGAGTATAAACTGTTGTGGTGGAAACTGTCAAAAGGTGATTAGTACTAGGAGCTCTTTTTAAAATTTAATTGCATTTAATTTTTTGTTTTATTGCATGAGCACTCTCTGGGGTTAATTGTTGTGATGCAAACTCCGTGTAGGCAAAGCTTAAAGCTGAATGTATTTCTAGTCAGGATTTCTTGGCCAGAACATGTGCATCTGTAGCATAGCTTCCAGTTCTGGGGAGATGTTAGACCCATTGTATTGGGCTGCTGGGATGGTCCTGCACTGTGTGAGTCAATCATACCAACTGCTTGGTAGCTGAAGGTGCCTCTTCAGAACATCAGGCTTGCTACACACATGCAGTGAGCTGGACCTGCCACAATCCTTTGCTTCACCCAGGCTTCAGTAGGTCTGGAAAGCACAAAGAAACGCAGAAAATCTTCAAGCCCAGCTTGAACACCTCTTTATTTTTGCCTGAAAAAGAGCTGAAGGCACCTGGGAAAACCTGGGAACACCTTAGCTTGCCTGTTTTAAATGGCAATGTGGTGAAATTCCATTTCATTTCTTCAGGTGGAGTCAATACCTGGACAAGACTTACACCCTGGGAACCAAGCATTCAAATGCAGGCTGAGAAGAAAGGCTTGCATGCCTTTTGGCTTCTTTCTCCATCTCACATAGAGATGGAAATTGGGGCCTAGCTGCTGCTAACAGGCCCTGAGTGGGTCCTGTTCTCTCTCTCAGGGGTGGGGGGACTCTTAAGGCCTGTTTTCAGGTAAACCTGATGTGCATTTAGTCATCTTGGTTTCTCTGGGGCAGTTTTAGGGTTGTCTTGTTTCTGTTTGGGAAGGAGAGCTCATGCAGGGTATAACCCACGGCCTGTGAGGAAGCACTCAGACGTTTTCTGAGGCTCTGAATTTCCTGGGTGTACATGTGCAGCAGCTCGTGGTGGCTCCAGCCCTTTGTGGGAGCGTTTCCCTTACTTTTAATTCTCCCTACAGCACACGAGGCCGTTTCCTGTCGGCAGCCTGCTCCCCGCAGGGAAGGGCTGTGGTTTCAAAGCAGCCTGCCATTGCATTCCAGGGCAATATTCAGCCAGCTCCCAGCTGCCCTCTTCCCCAGACACGCTTCAGATCTAAGCAGGGGATAGGAGGCAAACTGGATGAATTGTCTTTGTGGTAGCACCGGGCCAATTCCAGCCACCATCTTTCCTAGGGAAAGTTTGCCCTCCGCCGCATGAAAGGGAAGGAGGGTGGTGAGGCTGGGGCCAGCTGGCTCCTGGGGGAGCAGCACAATGTCTCTATGTGTGTGTGTGTGTGTGTGTGTGTGTGCTAACTTCCTCCTCTAGAAAATGTCCAGGCTCATCATCTGCTGCAGCAAAATTTATGGGATACTCAGATGTACAGGGTTTTGGTTTTTTTTTTTTTTTTTTTGAAAGAAGGATCAGCCTGCAGAACGTTAGATGTTGGTGCCAGATGTATTTGGATGTGGTTTGCTTTGTTCTTACACAATAGACAGTTTTAAAGAAAGAAGAATATTACTTGTGCCCATATGTCCCATTGTTTCCATCACGGGTATAATCCTGGCTACAGAGTTCAGCATTATCATGCTGATCCTGTTTGTAGCCACTCGCACAGTTGAACATTTGTCATCCAGTTTGTTGAATCTTTTGATCTCTTTGCTGCTTTTCTGGTCAAATCTGGACTTTGGATGCTGTGCTGTAGTAACGGGGTGGGTTTGGGAAGCAGTTCTGGAGGAGCAGATTCCAGCACTGCACACCTACAAGGTGCTTGAACTGTTGCCTACAGGCATTTAGTTCGTTCTGCATATTTCTGTCATAGTTTGTCATGGCCCTGTATTTTGCCAGCAGTGATTTCAAAGAGAGATAATACTTTAATATTTTTTAAAGTAAATATTTCTAATGGCCGACCAACAGCATGCATTTAAAAATAATACTCTGGAAGAATATTAAAAGAATGAAAAGAAATCCCAAGGGACACCTGCTTTTAATGTAAGCTAGGCATCTTTTTCTTCCATGAAGCTAGACAAAATGTACCTTGAAAATGATAGGAAGCATTCAGGACATCATGCAGATGAGGAACATTTAGCTTCTTTAAAATTTAGAATTCTCAGGTCTTCATTAATTTACCTGAACTATCAATGAGAATCTTTCATTTCTCTCTGAAATTCAGGGCTGAGCTCTGAATTTAAACAGATACTGTACCACAATTCCCTGGCTGCCTGAACAAAACTTGAAAAACTAAGAGTGATGAAGCTGTAATTGGATTAAGCGTGTCCCTTTACCCGTTGGGAATGGGGATAAAATTTCTGTCTTTCCATA
>NW_008604642.1:22927-23881 GCF_000691845.1 Merops nubicus
GTTTGTTTGGACAGTGGTAGTTAAAGATCCGAGGCTGATGGCTTGTGTTACAATGGGCTGAATAGCAGATGGCAACTATGGAAGTGTAAATTAGCCAGCAGCTGACATTGCTTGGGCAGCTACTCCTTGTGCTGGTAGCATTCTAGGAGGAGAAGTGCTAGGTACTCAGTAAGGGGAGAACTGGACTGACCTGGAATCATTTCACTAAGCTAACCCATCAAGGGTTCTATCCAGTGACACAACTAATTTTTCTGTTTTTGTTTTGTTTTTTCCCCAAATAATTTGCTGCTTTGAAACCCGGACTCTAAATCTTTATGGACAAAGGTTCCTAGACTCTACAGTAGCAGAGGCTTTTGTCATAAAACATTTTGTCCTTGTATCGTGGCCTGCTGACAGTCAGGCACACAAAGGTGAGGGGAGGAAGGAGAGTGGGCCAGACACTCCCATGGGAAGAGCCTGGGGGAATCTTTGTTTCTCTCCAGCAGTTTGTCACTGACTTAGGAGTGGTGGTGACAAGTTTTGCAGAGAGTAACATCCGCTTTCCTTGGCCAGCAGAGTATTGAACGTGATTCAAGGGTTTGCAGGGAGACAATGGGCTTAGCAATACAGGATTATCATATTGGCTCACCAACTTGGGTACCTGCCTTGGACCAGAGCTGCTGTATGAGGCATCAGAGGAGTTTCCAGCCCTTCCCGTAAGGAGCTTGGCAAAGCCAGCAGCAAAAGAAAATAGTCTCTGTGCACTGTTATATGACACAGGATGATCAACTACTTTCTACAGAAAAATATTACTCTTTTACTCAGTTTTACTCAATATGGCAACCCCATTTTTAAATCTGTCTTTAGTATTTGATTTGTTGGTGCTTTTTTTTTGCCTGACAGAATTACAAAAAGCCAGTCAAGGTGAGGCATAGCATGAATGAAGTGAGGAGAGCAGCAAACCCAAACTGTTGG
>NW_008604642.1:23912-52688 GCF_000691845.1 Merops nubicus
CAGTCTGATAAATAAATAGATGTGCAGGGTGTGGTGCAGCAGCTTTTGGATGGTGTTACTGTACTCCACAACTGTTCCATAGCATGGAAATGTTACGTTGACACAGGACAAAGGGAAAATACAGGACTTGAGTCCTCCAAAGTTATCTGGTGTCCTCTTAAAAACCTTCAAATGCAGCTGCTGCCAGATATGTGATCAACCTGGGTATTACTGTTGTGTGGTGCTAAGCTCTACCAGGTGCTCTCTCTTCATCCCTGGAAGTGTGGAGGGTAAGGGTTGCACAGACACCAACACTGACAGGACACTGAGGTGAGGTTTGTGTTACCATCCCCATCCCATCTCACAGGTCCATCCATCACCTGGCTGGTTTGCAGCCCAATGGAGCAAATGGAAGTGGAGAGCTGACTCTGAGCTTCACGTTACATAAAGAAGTGATTTTAAACATCAACAGTTTGTCTGCATATTGTTGAGAATTTTTTTTTTTGTGGCCCGATTTAATTGCTTGGAAATATTTTTGATTTTACTCCAATGGGATGGGTTCCTAGGGCGGGGGGGGGAGCTTTGCTTTCTGTGGTTCCACTGTCCAAAATTGCTTCTGCAGCTGCTGGAGGTTGTGTGAGCCTTCCACGCTCTCCAGCCAGAGCTGCTGATCCTTTCTCAGGATGTTCCCCCAGTCTGAGCCCCGAGCAGCTGTGGGTGCTGCTCCCGTTGCCATGGGGTAGATATTATATCACAGCCAGCACTGCAAGGAGGCCTCACCAGGGTGGGTGGGCAAAGCAGTGAGGTATGGCATCCATACTGCAAGAAAACCGGCTGTGGACCTGGAGGGCAGGTCCCCTCCTGTCCTCCACGAGAGGGGATGCACGGCCAACATGGCAGGCTGAGGTTTCTCCAAGTGTGGCAGAGTACCTTCTAGAATAAGGTGCCTTCTTCCTTCTGAGGGAAGAAATGAGCTTTGGATAGGTCTCACTCTTTGACTGGACTGGTTTCACATTTGTCTTTCTGAGGATGCATGTACAGTTTGGTGTTGTTTTGGAACAGAATTGCCCAGGAGATGCCTCTTGGATCGTGGCATGGTTTGGGTGGGAAGGGACCTTTCAAGGTCATCTAGTCCAAAACCCCTGCACTGGGCAGGGACATCTGCAACTAGAGCACGTCACTCAGAGCCTTGTCCAACCTCATCTGGAAGATTTCCAAGGGTGAGGCAGCGACCACCTCTCTGGGCAACCAGAGCCAGGGGCTCACAACCCTCAGTATAAAAAATGTCTCCCTTCTCTCTAGTCTAGATCTCCTCTCTTTTAGTTTAAAACCATCTCCTCTGTCCTGTCCCAACAGGCCCTGCTCAAAAGTCTGTCCTTAGCTTTCTGACAGGCCCCTTGAAGTCCTGAAAGGCCCCAAGAAGGTCTCCCTGGAGCCTTCTCCTCTGCAGGCTGCCCAAGCCCAACTCTCTCTGCCTTTCTTCATAGGAGGGGTTAGATTGTTTTTCTTTTAAACAAGACAATTCTTTTTAAGTAAGAAAAAGACATCGAGGGCATCTCATTTTGAAGCTACATGCCCAAAGGACTTCAGATACAAGGTGTGACACCAGCTGCCCTTCCAGCGTGGCTTCTGCAGTAGAAGGTGGTCTTGAAGGCTTTGGGGAGCAGGAGGAGCGGGCGGCATGGCCTCCAAGCTGTTATTCAGCAGTGAGGAATGCAGAGCTCCGCTCCAGCCGGGGTGTGGGCGGCTGTTTGGTTTGCGGTCCGCACGGGGGGTGGGTGAGTTGGAAGAGCACTTGCTGAATTGGCGTGGGGCGGAATAACGGCCACTGTAGAGCCAAATGATCAACCTGAGTCACAGCAGAGCCAAAGAAGGTTCTTGTGTGGGTCATGGATTTGGCATATCAAAAAAGGGAGAAGGGAAGGGGGGGGAGAAAGAGGCCAAGCCAAGGGTTTCACTGCTCCAGGAACTGCCAAGTTGAACAGAGCCGCGTTTATGTTATGTGACATCTTTAAGCCTTTGGCTCCCTCCACTTAATGCCAGATATCTCATTGGGAAATATTTATTATAACTGGCACATCTTTTAGAAGCCTGTCATCGTGGAGGAACTGTCACCAAAGTGTCCTTGCTAACTTCTCTCTTCAGTGACTTTATTATTTCTTTTTCTCAGTGCTTTAGAGTTAGATGAATCATTTCTGCTTTCCTATGGCAAGTGGTGGCTGCTGCAGAAAAGCTTGTAGGATCTTAACTGGATTGATGTGGTGGGTTTTTGTTTGTTTGTTTGTTTTATTCTAGAATCAAAAATTCTGCAAAATTAGATGCTTGAAGCTGTATTCCTGGATTTTTTTTTTTGCAGTATCCCTGACTAAGCACCTTGATATTTAGTTTGGTTTTTTTTTCCCCAAGTGCTGCAGGCTCACCAGCCCCTCTTGGAGTCGTTCATGCTTTGCTGACCTCATTTTTTTTTCAGGCTACTTTACTGTGTGAATGTGGAATGAGGACGGAGTTCTACCTGAGAGAACTGGTTAGGCATAGAACTTGTTTGAGAACGGAATTTTATTTTCCAGCTGACTTTGGGTTTTTTTTCAGCACTTTATTTGCTTATTGCTTATTTGCTGTTATAGCTTATTTTGAAAAAGCAAAGCTCTGCTTCACGTTTAAGGCTGAGCTTAATCTTGATGCCTGGGCTACTGTGGTGTTTCCTGGGAAATGACTTTCTAGATCCTGTATTTTTGCTCTCCTTTGTTGGCCCTGTTCTCAACCAGGTGCCCAGAATTTCCAGTTGTACTAATGCCTGTCTTAACTTGGTGTCAGATCCCCAAAAGAAATGCCATTCTGCAGATCCTCAGACACAGAAACCCAATAATGGACCTTGCCTTTAGAAAAAAAAATAGTCTAAAACCAAACTGCATTGTTATAGCAACTCCCAGAAGGTTCTGAAGTGGTTTAGGTGGGTACAGATGGTGTTGATTTAAACCGGAATGTCACAAAGCTTTGGTCGTCTGGTTTGTCACCGCTCTGCTCCCGGGCTTAATGTTGAGACTTGTTTAAAACCCTTCTTCCCTTTGCTTATTTTAAATTACTGTGTCAAGCACGGAGACTCAAACCCAGAAGGAACCAATTCAAAACACTCTTGATGAAGCTGAACGCTGGCTTCGTGCTCTGCTAAACTGCAAAGCCCTTCCTGGGAAGAGTGGATTATAGAAATCCAGATTCCACTGAAGGAAAAAGGGTTTCTCCTGTTGACTTCTGGGCAGCAAAGGCCTCGTGCAGCAGCAGAAGAGGGATGCTGAGGCAAGTTTTTAATTAATAGAGGGGGGCAGGAATCCACAGATATTCCCATGCTCTCTGAAAGATGAAAAGGGGGCTGCGTATCGCTTGTAACATCAATAATGTTAATAATGCAAAGCCACAAAAAGGAAATTAAACTTTAAAACCATGTTAAAATAACACCAAGGATTTGACTGTAGCCCACAAAGGCAAGAAAGTTCAAAGGGAAGACTGAACTTTGTCTGACCCTAATGTGCCTAGGAATTGCAACACAGTTTTTCTGTGATATTATCCAGTTTTTAGAGTCTTTACCAAAGCAGGAAGAGGAAGGTCAGTGGCACCCTATTGAAATTTGAAGCTCTTCCCAGTGTAGCTCCTACAACACTAAAAAGAAAGACTTTAAAATTGCAACTTAATACACCCAAGTGATCAAATTATTATATAAGTGTCTCTTTAGATGGTGCCTATCAGAAAAGCAGGAATCTCCGTAAACATTTTCTGGTTTCTGTTTTATTTTTTTTCCCCAGAGAGGATTTAGGAGCAAAATTCATCTGCTTGGGATTAATGCTCTGTTCTTCCTCTAGATTTTTAGATTTTGAAGTGTAAATCACTTGATAGGTGCTTCAGAGCCATTAAACTCTTCTGCTACATCTCCCTGGCTGGCATTTGGGTTTTTTCTTTTCTTTTTTTTTTTTCCCCCTTGTGCTACAGCTATCTTGGTTTTGATGTGCATCTGTGTATGGGGAGCTTTTTTTTTAAGTGTTTTGTAGGCTAGTTTGGAGTTTTGTTACAGATGATGTTATTTTGTGACCCTGCACTTGAAAGACTGTCAAGAAATGTAGCACTTGATGAGAAGGGAAATTCTTGAGTTCTTTGGTGCTGCCCTTCTCACAGGTGTTACAACTCTTTCAGTTTTGGCTTCAAGAGGAGTTTTTAATCAGAGATTTGAGTGTTTGCTTGTGCCTTGGCAACCTGCAGACAAGTTGTGTGCCAGCTACCTTCTCCACAACGTGCTGGGATAAACTTTTATTGCAAAGGAGAGAGTCACTTCATGCCATAACCTCAGTTTTACACCAGTCTAACGAGATGAGGCTGGTTGAACTAACAGCAGGAGCTTGCTCACTGTTCTGCACTGTCTTCACCCTTGAGCTGAGGTAATGTGTCCCCAGCAGAGCTCTGTGCCAGCAGCTCCACACCAAGGGGCTCAAGACGTCCTTTGTTCTGCCCATCAGGCCAAAAGCCTCATGTGACCTTCCCTCCTTCCCTGCTGTGATGGTTTCTACTCCATCTACCTTGGGAGCTCTCTGAAATTCTCTTGTCAACACTTCTCCATTTCCACTAGATGCTCATGTCCATCCTTGTTTCTCTCTTGGCTGGATCTGTCCCTCACCAGTGAGTCCATCTCTGAATCTCCATTTTGTGCTGCAGTGTGGCAGACATGGTGGCATTTCCCCTGGCCCATGACAGGGTCAGTCTGCTCCCGTTCCTCTCTGCCTCATAGAATAGAATGCAATCACAGAATGGTTTGGGTGAGCAGGGACTTTTCAAGGTCATCTAGTCCAAACCTCCTGCAGTCAATGGGGACAGCTTCAACTAGAACAGGTTGCCAGGGATGGGGCTTTGACCACCTCTCTGAGCAGCCTGGGACAGGGGCTCACCACCCTCACAGTGAAAATTTTCTTCCTTGCACCTTGTATGAATCTCCCCTCCTTTAGTTTCAAACCCTCCCCCCTTGTCCTGTCCCAACAGCCCCTGCTAAAAGGACTGTCCCCAGCCTTCTGATGGGCCCCCAGCAGGTCTCCCCAGCTGGAGCCTTCTCCTCTGCGGCTGCCCCAGCCCAACTCTCTCCTGCTGGGCTCCCAGCAGAGGGGTTCCCCCCTCGGGGCATTGCTGGGGCTCCTCTGGCCCCGCTCCAGCAGGTCCCTGGCTCTGCTGTGCTGAGGACTCCAGAGCTGCCCCAGCACTGCAGGGGGGTCTCCCCAGAGCTGGCAGAGGAGCTCCCAACCCCTTCACCCCCTCCTTTATCGATACTGAGGATTACCCCAACCCAGGTGCAGGACCTGGGCCTGGTGCCTCATTATCTTACAGTTGCTCTTTGCCACTTCAATTTGAAAGCACCAGGCGTTGTGCTGACTCTGCCAGGGGGTCTGTGTAGAAGCTTTGCTGGCACGTGGTCCATGCTGGTAGCTTGTGCTGTGACCCACAGATGGTTACAGACCTGCTTTAAGCTGTTGACAAGATGCCTTCTGCTTTTGGTATCTCCTCTCTCTTACCGTGGGTATTCTGGTTTTCACAGAATGGATAGGGGGGTTTCTCACCAGTGCTTTTAAAAGTGACTGTATTACAGCCAAACGCTTTTTAGAGAAGGGCCAGCAACGTGTGCTTGGCCAGCCAAAAAAACCCCAGAGCAGCCCAAGTGGCGTAGAGGTGTTTGTGGCCTGGGCTGGGCTCTGCAGGTGAGTAATGTGGGGTGCAGCAGTCGTGTGGAGCTGCCCTGGGGCCCCCTGATGCCACGGCTGGGCAGTTCAGAGGCACTGCTCGGCAGGGAGGGAAGTCCCCACAAGATCCCCACTTTCCCTGGGGAAGCTGTGGTGAAAGCACAGCACAGAGACTTGCCAGCTGGCTGCCCACCGTGCTGCATTCGAAGACTGTGTGAGAGGGACTCTGCTCTGGTGGGGTGAAAAGGTTGGGGGTAGAAGTTTCTCCCTACTCTGCGTTTAACGTTGGCCGTGCAGATCTGTGTGTACCCCACGTGGGCTTTAGTGATTCCTTGGGGGGTGAATTCTGCTGTTTGTCAGCCTGAGGAGAAGGGTTTTCTGGTGAAGTGTGAAATCTGCAACGTGAGTACTTGAATTTGGTTTTATATTCACTTTTTTTGGAGGAGCTCCAGTGAAGCTCTTCTCCTGTGAGTAACTCCGGAGGCCTCCTGCACAGACTGAGCAAATGGAATTCCCACAAGAGACACTCCAAAAAATTTTTAAAAAACAACAGTCAATTAATAAAAGACTGCTGCTGCATGTACTCACACCCTACTCATTCAATATGTATTTGATTAGAGCAAACCACACAGTGTGGATGACACAAAGACATTATAATTTGCAAGGGGGGGGTGTGGGTATTTTGTTTTTACAGTGACCTGTGAGAGACCCAGAGAGGCTCTGACTGGTAAAGGGCATTCCACAGAATTCACTGCTGGAGCAATGTGGGAATGATGTGTGAGCCCTGGACTGTGAGAAGATTTTTTTAAAATTATTTAAAATTAAAAAAAAAAAATTAGAACTTTTACTAAGCAGATGTGTACACAGACATGGCTTGCCTGATCCAAAGCCCTTGTGCATCTCACAGACTCTTCCTGAGCTTTGGGTTAAGTCCTAGCTGGAGTGGGGCCAGAGGAGGCCCCAACAATGATGGGAGGGCTGGAACCCCTCTGCTGGGAGGCCAGGCTGAGAGAGTTGGGCTGGGGCAGCCTGCAGAGGAGAAGGCCATGGAGAGACCTTCTGATGGCCTTTCAGGCCTCCAAGGGGCTTGTCAGAAAGCTGAGGACAGATGTTTTGCAGTTCTCCTTTTCAGGTTATCATCAACACTCTGTTGTGCAATGATGTAAGGAGGGGAAACTCAGTGCTCTTGAACAGATCCTGTAGAGTTTGAGCATTATGAGCAGTATTTCTGTCTGAGGATGGGGTAGGGTGTAAAGGCTGCATTGCAGCATCTCTGTACTAATGAGGAAGGGTAATTTGTGCAGCCTTCACGTTTTGCCCCAGGGCTGCAGGGGAAGACAGATGCCACAGCAGGAGGCAAGCAACGTGTGACCCTTGGTAACCCTTGGCTGCTCTGTCACCGCAGAGGAAGGGAAGTCAGGTTCCTACCAAGGCTGCCGTGGTGAGATGCAGCTGGCGGGGCACTCAGCTGCCCTTTTTTTGGGGACTGCTGAGCTCCACAGGGCAGGAGGCACTGTCATCTTCTCTGCTTGCCCTTCTCATAACTGGTTCCTAAAGTGACTAGGTTAGGGTTGTTGTGTTGCAGAATATCTCCTCATGCCATAGGGAATCATCCTGGGTCGCTATGTGCCAGGAGGGAAGTGAGCAGGTGGACAGGCATTGCCTTGCAGGTAGCATGAGGGTGATGAAGCAGGATTTTCAGCTTGAACTTCTAAATCACTTAATGGTTTGGGATTTTTTTTTGTTTTGTTTTGTTTTGTTTTCTTTGACAAAAGAGTCTAACCCAGATTTCTAAGAGAAATGGAACCAAAACTTGACTTGCCAAGAGTTATGAGGAGATTATTAGGAGGAAGAGAGCAGTAAGTGAGGTGCTGGAATGTGTCCAGAGAAGGGCAATGAAACTGAGGAAGGGTCTAGAGCCCAAGTCTAGACATGTGGTAGAGTCTAGAGCAGATGAGTGAGCTGGGGGTGCTGAGCCTGGAGCAAAGGAGGCTCAGGGGAGACCTTCTGGCTCTGCACAGCTCCTGACAGGAGCCTGGAGCCAGGGGGGGGTCGGGCTCTGCTCCCAAGGAACAAGGGATAGGACAAGAGGAAACAGCCTCCAGTTGCCCCAGGGGAGGCTGAGGTTGTCCCTGAGGAACAATTTTTTCCCCTGGAGGGTTGCCCAGGGCTGTGCCAGGCTGCCCAGGGCACTGGTGGAGTCCCCACCCCTGGAGGGGTTTCCAAGCCGTGGAGATGTGGTGCTGAGGAACATGTTTTAGTGGTGCCTTGGCAGTGCTGGGGTAATGATTGGAATAATTGATCTTAAAGGCCTCTTCCATCCCAAATGATCCTATGATCTGTGATTCTAAGTAAACATGATCATTGGGTCAAGTATTTTTAAGACAAATAAGTATAGCCAATGAGTTATATTTTGGAATCGTGAATATTTAAAAAATTTAATTGGTGAAACATTTGGTTTCTCAATGAATTCACTTGCATAATTTAGTCAATTCTTTTTATGACTGTCTCATGAGGGTGCCCTTGCAGTACAGAGGATCTTGTATCAGCATGTGTCCTGGTGTGCCACTCAATGTTGAGAGTTTTAACAGAGGGCTGTGCAGCAAAGATGTTTGACTGCAGGTCTCCTGTTAGTGAAGATCTGGTGTTTCAGATGGCTCTTTGTCCTCCACATATGGATAGGATCACACTGTGACAGCAAAAGGTGATGGAAGATGGTAGTGTTTAAAAAAGGAGGACCCCACTAAATCTGAGTGTTTTGCAGCCCCTCTTGGAGTGTGCTCTTCCTCAAGCTGAGAGTGATGATCAGAAAGGTGAACAGGAGAAGAAGGATCCTTAGTGGCCAGCTAACAGTGGAGGAGAGGCTCTTGCTCAGCAGCCTGGGAGGGAGGAGCTGGGTGTCTGGTCTTGACTGCACTGCTCTTGGCTCTAGGTCTCAGTCCCTACTGAAAAGGAGATTAATGGAAGCAAAGATGGTCCTTACAAAGCTGGGACTTATGCCCTGTATTACTCTTGCTTCTGGGCAACTGGGCAATCCAACCTGCCTTAAGCATCTAACCAAGGTGGGAATTTCACAAAAAAACTGTGTTAGTGTGGAGTGTTGTACCTTAGTAATGCTCTCTGGGGCAGCTAACCAGCCTGCCAGCAGAATTTTATATCAGTTATAAATGTTCAATATTTTATATTGGTAAAAAGAGATGTCTCTCACTGATAGCACTGCACCAACAGCAGGGCTTTTGGTGAAAAAATGATTACAAGGATCACCCTTTAACTTACAGTGCTGTGCCAGTGAAGATTCGAGGCCTGGCTTGATGGAAACAGAAGATAAAGGAGCTGACATTTCCCCTTCTGTGCTTCCATCCAAGAGCTAGAGCTCTGCAAAACCAGGCTGGAGCAAAGCAGGATTACGCAACGAGGAGATGTTCTACCACATGCAGGGCCAAAATGTCTCTGTGCGTGTGCCTTGTCAGCAAAAATACCTTGCTAGGGGAAAAAGCAAGTCCCAAAGTTCTCTGTGGGATTGCTGCCAATCTGAACTACGGTCTTGTGCTCACTTGCCTACCAGGGTATATAACATGAAGCCCAGATGTTGGTTAGAGCTGTAGTCAGATCATGGTTAAGAGTGAAAGGACTTGATTGCATAAACAGAAACAAAACGTGGTCACAACTGGTGGGAGAAGGAACAAAGAGAATAAAAAAAACCCATCTTCCTAAATTGTTTTAAGCAGTAACACTCTGCATGAAGAAGAGTTTGTTCTTTGAGAATGTTGTCCACAAGGAATGGTGAATACATGCAGCCCTCAAGTTTGATGAGGTCAAACCATCAGTTTTTAGCAAGGCTTAGTCTTTTTTGTTGTTGTTTTGGGGACTTGGGGGATTTTTGTGTGTTTTTTTGTTTGGTGTTTATTTTGCCAATATAAGTTGCTTTTACTTTGTGATCTGTGGGGTGATCTTTGGGCGTGATTACTAAGAAGTGTGTTTTTCATCAATGAAGAATGTGCTTCTTCACTAAAAGGGTTGCCCAGGGCTGTGCCAGGCTGCCCAGGGCAGTGGTGGAGTCCCCACCCCTGGAGGTGTTTCCAAGCCGTGGAGATGTGGTGTGAGGGACAAGATTTGTCATGACCCCACAGCTGTGTCTTTAACTCAATGCTTAGTGATGGAATCATCTGTTTAGAAGCCTGAAGAGTAAAGAAGGAAGAGCTCATATATGATGCCAACATAGATGCTCTATAGCACATCCAGTAGTGCTTTTGGACTTGTGCTGTGGTGGTTCAGACCATGGGAGGTGGGTATATGCCTCAGCAAACCAGCTCTTCATTTAGGCGACTGTGTTTGGGAGAGCTCTGGGTCAGGGAGAGTGTTTGCTGCAGAAATATGGAATATGAAGCACTAAGGTATCTCCTGCAGTGTCACAGCCAGAGGGAGGCTGGTTGCCCTTTAGGCACTGTGGTCACAGTGCTCAGAAGGCTCTTTTTGACACCAGTGGTTTTCTGAAGCCCACATCCACTCCGTTATTAAGACCCCTATGTAAAGCTGCCAGCCAACAGCTGTAATACAGACCTGCACAGTAGGTGCCTGTGCCTTGTTACTGGCTTTAAAAACACCTCACTGAACATGGCTTAGAGGTTTTGTTTATAAGGGTTAATTATTCAAAACAGTTGAGGTTCAAGCTATAAATAACAGGAGTGAGGAGGGTGCCAAGCAGTGATTCAGAGATAAAATTCATGTCCTGCACGTGATGCCAGCAGCAAGGCAGCTGAGCCCTCTTTACTGGTGCTCCTTGCTAGGCAGCTTGCTCTCAAGGGACCTCTGATCTGATCATCTCTAAAACTTACATCTTCACTAGAACTTACCTCCCAGCCTGCCTCCCCAGCGCTGGTAGGTGGCTTCGTTCCTTCTCACTCCTCCTGTGCTGGCACAAATGCTTTATTGCCACCTTTGAAGAGCCCATTGTGCCTCTCACCTTCCTGTCTCTGTTTGTGCCTTTTTCCGTTGCTGGATCTCCTACTGGAGGGCTCCTTTGGTTCATTCCAGGGAGCTGAGGACTCCCTTGGGGTTTGGTTTCTTTCTCTGGGGACATATTGTGATGTGTGGCCATTTTTTCTCAAGCCACTGCCACCAGTGGTATGGGAAAGCTGCAGCCTCCCTCCCTCCAACCCCTGCTGCTGCACCCTTGCTCTCTTCTGGTTGCCCACATGGTTCCTCAGTATCAATTAGTCTCACCTCTGTACTGAAAACCAGGTATGTACTGGAGATGGGAATCTGGCTGGACAGCAGTCTTTTGAGTTTTAACTTGGCCTGTGCCATATCATGTCACTCTTGTCCTAATTATCATAGAATAGAACCATTAAGGTTGGAAAAGACCTCTAAGATCATCAAGTCCAGCCATCAGCCCAACACTACCATGACCACTAAGCCATGTCCCAAAGTACCATGTCTACACATTTTTTGAATGTCCCCACTAAGAGGCAAAAATGGTCATTACCAGCTTCTTGAGAAGTATTTCATTCTTTTTAAGTGGGGACCTCCAGGTCTGGTTAGCTCCTGCTACCTTTTGTGCTCTTGATAGAAGCCAAAACACCAATTCAGTGTGAATATTTTTCAGTATAGCTATTTGTTTTATGAAGCCTGATTATCTCTGTGTGGTGGAAGGTGGATTCTGGACAACCATTCTGCTAAAATAAACACACTGCTGAAGGAAATCAGCTTGTGGTTAATTAGCAGCACAGAGAATGCATCTGTATCAGTGTTCAAATGTTTGAGTTGGAAGTTCTTTATATGGCTTTGCAGGCTTGGATGCACAAGGGTTTTTTCAAATGCTAAAGAGCCACCAAAAATGTTTTGTTTTTTAAAGCTACTTTGAAGGCAGCTTTCTGTATTAAGCCGATTGAACTGAGGGCTGGTGATGTCATTTCCCTCAAACTGGCTGCAAAACTCTCCTATAAAAGTGTAATGTTTGGAAAACCACAGCAAAATGAGAGGAGCAAAGGCCTGTGCCCAAGGAGTGATGCCGTCAGAGGTGGAGGAACAGCACCACTCCTGCCCCACCGACTGGAGAGAGACAGCCCGGGTGGAGTGGCACTGAGGAACTGTTTGAAAAGCTCCCTCCTTTCTGAAGCTGGTTTGTGCAATGTAGATACTTCTCAGGAAGGATGTCCTGAGGATTCCAGCTGAGGTACTCAAGTAAGGCACTGCTGGTTTGCCTTCTCTGAGAGCTCCTTCAGTGTCTTCTCCTTCCTGGCTTCCCTTGGTGGTTAATTCAGGTGTGTCCCCTCCTTGGATCCTGGCCCAGCTTGCCCAGAGAGGTGGTAGGAGCATGGCAGCATTCCAGGTGAGGCTGTCCGGAGCTCTGAGTGACCTGCTCTAGTTGCAGATGTCCCTGCTCCCTGCAGGGGGGTTGGACTGGGCAACCTTGAAAGGTTCCTTCCCACCCATAGCATTCTATGATTCTGTGCAAGTCAAAGTAGTTTAATGTTTTGACAAATATGAAGAAGAACAAAATAATACCAAGAAGAAATACAATGAATCCTTCTGTATATCAGTCTCCATCCCCTTGTTCCCTTCCCAAAATATCCAGCAGACCATTTTTAGAGTGAGATGATAGAAATAATCTTGTGGATTTCCTGAATTTTGGGCAGCGTACACTTTGGGATTTCACCAGTGAAGCTGAAGTACAAATCCAGAAGGGTTTGGGAAGCTCAGGATTGCTTGAATTGGGTGTACAACCAAATTAAGTCTGTTGAAGCCTAAGAAACGTGGCCTGATAGGGGTTTGTTGAGCACCCAGCAGCTCCCACAGAGCACAACACGCCTCATTTTGTCTTGCCATAGATCTTTTGTAATGGTTTCTCCTACCAAGACAGAAATCTGCACTTGCCCAGCAGCAGTGTTTTGTAGCCACTCTTGCACTCACTGGCCCAAATCCTCAGCTGTGGAGGAAACATCGAGAAGCTGCAATCCCCACATGGTGGAGGAGAAAACAGGAGACCTCCTGGCCAAGGGGTCCTTTATAGAGCACAGTAGGCTGGAGTAATGTTAACCGTGTATCCCTACTAGTAACAGAGCTGGTCCTTCACATAGACTGGTGTAACTTCATCGTGTATTTTAAGGGGAAAGACTTTTGAAGTTACCTTTTCCATTCCCTGAAGTTTGGCTGGAAGTTTTTTCAACTGTTCCAAGAAAGAAAATGAAATGTTGACTTTAAGCACCTCAGTTAAATGCTGCCAAGCTGTGAAAGTGTGTATTTCATAGGGGAAAGTTCTGGTTTTAATGCTGTAGTTTGCATTTATAGGAAGGATAAACCTGGTCTGAAGTAACATTTCTCTAAGCCTTTTTTGGTAGAATTTGATCAGTGGTTTAAGCAACTGTGACTGATTCCCGGAACACTTCAAAGCAGGCACTTCTCATTGGCCATTTGCAAAATCACCTTCTGAGACTGAGGCTCTGGAAATGCATTTATTCACAGAATATGTCTTGCATTAGTCCTCAGTTGGCCAACAAAATTATCTAAGGCATGTCTGAGGCAGCTAGAAAAAAAAACTTAAAAGGCGTTACTGTTCTAGTGGATATGATGCAATCCACTCGTGCTATTATCAGTCTTAAAGCAAAATTAAGCACACTCAAATGAGCTTGTTCTGAAGGGATTTGATTGTTACAGAGCTTTAAAGGAAAGTTTGCTGGAGTAAAGTCTCACCCTTCTAACTCTTTGTGCATGGAAGCTCAGGTGAGAGGCGAGCACCTTTCCCCACGCCCGTTGCCTGTCCCAGGTTTGCGTGCCATGAAAATGGAAGTGACACATGATATTCCATGGGGGTTTTCCTCATCTCACAGGCAGGGCCTACGACTCTCGAATCTTTACAGCAGGAAGCAAAATGCTAAAGATCTTGATTTTTATTCAGGCAGGAGTTTAGAACAGAGCAAAGGTGAATATTCTCCTTCAGTAAACGTTCGTAGTTGTTGCCTTGAGGTGCCTGATGGGGTTGAAATAATAGGTGCTAGCAAAAGAAAATATCAAAGGCCTTTATTTTTATTTTTTATTTTTTTTCAAACACCTCATTATCTAAGAGAACAGCAGTGCTTTAAGATTTCAAAGTATTTTTCATCCTAACTGAGCAAAGCATTTTCTTCCTCAATCCATCTCCTTTCTGCAGGGCCCTTCGAAGTATGCACTTAGATTTAAGCAGTTAAATTAATGGAGCTGATGCACAGGCTAACAAATGCTGACATGTAACATTAATGGGGCATTTCTGGGGTGCCAGCTTGGGTCAGGAGGAATTGTGTTCGCTGGGGACCACACTTGGAGGTTTCTAAACACATCAGCAGGTGAGAGCGGTGGAGCCAGAGCCGGGAAGCAGGTGGTTGGGTTGCTGGTGACAAATGGCATGCTCTCTTCCAACTTTCTGCCTTCCCAGCCCTCTGGAGAATGTGGCATGGCTGTCAGAAAACAATTAAGAAGCCATTACCAGGGAATGCCTTTGCCAAGCCAGCACCTGACACAGCCACCGGCTGCACCTCAGCGTATGAGTCAGGAAAGCCCCAGCCACAGCCGTGGTCACGTAAATATTCCTCTGCTGCAGCTCTGCCCCCTGGCCCTTCTCCAGCCCTTTTCTGGTCTCCTGATTATTCTATTTATTTTTTTAACATCTGAAGGACTTGGCTCAAGAAAACCCAATTTACAGTTTCCATATTATGGCTGTCGGTCGAGAAATAAACACCTTAAACCTGTGCAACTCTTCCCATCTAAGCAGGGTTTGTTTGCAGTGCTCAGGTGCTGGGCCTGCCCCTGCAGCCACATGCCCCGTTTGCTGCTCCTCCCACCCGTGGCAGAGCTCCAGAGGGTTTTGTGTCAGCAGATGTGTGCTGTGTGGTATGCAAGGCACCCACCGCTCTGCCCTCGGTGGCTTCTGTGGGGGCAAGTCATTTCTAAAATCTGGTTTTGTCTTCTCTGCAGGGTGTATCAGGACCTCGTCTCAGGGTCTCAGGACCTCGTGTAGTGGTCCCTGGTGCTTTTTTATTCCCCCACAGCTACTCAATAGTAGCTGGCTGAGCACCCGGAGCTTTTATAGCAGGGAAATTCTTCTGTGTGGGAGTGCGTGGCCCTCGTTGACGTCTCAAAAGTGGAGACAACCTTATCTTCCTTAAAAATAGGAGTAATAATGAAAACCAGATTGAAAAAAAAAAACCCTCAGAGGCTCATGCTAATTTATCAAGGGTGATCTGCAGAGGAAAGCAAAAAGGCTTGGTGCGATTTGCTTTCCTGATAGACACATTTCCCCACAGCCTCCTCTTCCTGATGCCACTCTCTGATTTTCAGAAAAATGGGTATCTTTAGTTTTGTGCATATCTTCTCCCCTCTTTCCTTCTGCTGCATGTGAAAAGGAGCAAAACGCTTCCCAGGTGTGTCTGCCTGGACACGAGCACACGTTGGGAAAGTAAAATCTGATTGATTACTGGAAGAAGAATGTGGTGGGGATGGTTAGAATTTCTTTTCCCTGTGAAGGCACTTCACACTTGTGGTGTGTAATAACTGCTCCTGTGATAGCTGCTCCTTCCTGTTTGCCCGTTTCATTTACCTGCCCCATCCTGTTGTAAATGGAAATCACGTTCTCTTTGGGTCAGGGACTTTCTCTTTTATGCTGGTTGTGTATTAGCCTCGATATTTGATTGGGGTTTAGCGGGGGATTAGTGGGTGCTACCATAAAACAATTAGGATCTGCGAAAGTCAGTGATCTAGAGGGCTGGAATGGAATTTACTGAATTCATTGCATGTGCAAATGAATGCACAGCATTCAGCTGGAGGGCTCTGCTCATTCCCCTCCTGGAAGGTAACTAACCTTTCAGGTTGGGGAACCTGTTTTTTTTGCCTGTCTGAAAAGCCATTTACGCCTTAGAATGTTATTTTACATAGCTCTGGGCACATTGGAGGTTCTGAGGAAAGATTAGACTGTCTGAATGATCATGTGTATTGTTATGCCCAGGGATTGTTTACGGCTTATTGTTTTAGGGACTGTTACGTGTAACTGCACTGGGTGCTTTTAAAGTTTTCATTCCTGTGGTATGGAAACTCGGGACTGTTTCCAGTGGCCTTACATACTTTCATGAGAGGGACACACCACATGTATTTTATAGAAAAGCATTAAGACCAGTGAGGCTGATTTGGATGAGAATAAAAGAACTAAAAGGAGCCTGAAGTTTTGAGAACTTGGGTTGAATCCACCCAAATCTAGCTAAATTATACCTACTAGAAGAAGAAATGAATCTTACATTCCTCTGGTGGAGAGCTGTGCCCCCAGTGCTTCACCTTCTTTCACTCTGGTACGGCTTCTACCATTCTCTCATTTATGGAGTTTCCCCTTCAAGCCCAAATTCTGCAAACGGGAACAAGGAAAGCAGAATATTCTTCTGGTTCCCCCAGGGCACTTCTGTTTTTCCTTTGACTTTTGGATAGAGAAAGGAGATGGCAGCAGCCCTTCACTTGCAGAGAAGAGGAAGAGTTTCTAGCAGGCTTCAAACCCCTGCTGCAGTGATTCAGCACATCTTGGGGCTGGTTTCCTGCCACGAGCAGGACGTGGGGCTCCGACAGGTGCCAGCTGCACCAGAAAAGGGATGGTGACCCCAGCTCCTCCCTCACCTCCTCGCCGTGCTGGAGGGACAGGCAGCCCAGCCGTGCCCCCACCAGGCTTCTCGTTCTTCCCACGCAGAGCAAGATGTCAGGGACGGGGAGGGGAAGGCTGCTAGCTCCCATCCTACTCATTGTATGGGTGGCCTGATTTGTACAATAGTGCCAGTTCACATCGGGGTGTTTACAGAGCAGAGGCAGGATGTGCGCCGGCCTGTCTCAGTGCATTATCTGCTCCTGTTATATTTTTAGGCTCTTGCTCCCCTGACAAAATATTCAGTGACAGTATATTTGCCTACAAGCCTTTGAAGGTCTGGTTTTGCCTCATGGAAGAGTTCCCATTGTTTGGGATCCAGCCAGCGACGTTAGGTTTTACATGTCATCTCCATAATGTTTCTGGAAACAAACTTCATGTGGCTTTCAATAAAGCCACGGGTCCCGCCTCAAAAAGGGTGAGTTTGTGGCAAGCTGGCTGCTGATCAGTTCTTCATGCCAAACAAATTGTGGCGAGCACAATGAAAGCAATAGGATGTGTGTGTGGTGCTGGTAATTACACTAGAGATAACAGCCTGTGAGTGGCTGCTCTCGGGGGCTGCTCCTCAGGCTCCTCCACAAGCCCTTGTTCATAGCAGGGGAAGAACAACCCAACCATCCTCAGTTCATTCAGCAGAACAGGAGGGGAGGGTGTCCATCCAAGTATTGGAGCTGAAATGTGAGAAAGTAGAGCTCCGAGGAGGAGGACAGAGACTTCTGCTGTGAAGAGCTGGGCCAGAGCTGTGGAACTTTCCACCAGCAGAGAGAGAGCTAATTCCCCAAGCTCAGCATATTCAAAGCCTGGATGCAAAACTCATCTTTTCCTTCAGTATTTTTTTTCCCCTTTGCAAGCTCACAATGGATAAAAATAAAATCTTAAGAATTAATCCAGTTAAACTTTTTCTTGCTGAGAAGAAAGAGGGGCAGAGAGAACAATCAACACTTTGTTTCTCTCTGGCAATAGCTGGTCAGTGGCCAGATACAACAGAGGTGAAGAGGTCACGTAACCACAGATCGTTTGGAGCTGCGTTACAGGTCTGCGTGGTGGCCTGAAATCTTGGTGAGGATGGAACCAGGATGAAGCTGCGTGGGCATGATGGCTTCGGTGACTGAAGAAGACAAATCCTCTCGTTCAGCCTCATCTATAAATCCATTACCATTTGTTCCTTATTAATAATTTAGCTGCCAAGAATGCGCTTACTGCTTTAGAAGGGGAGAAAAATATAGGCTGTCCCTGTACTGAATAGCTGGCAGTCTAAAAGATGCAAGACAGGACTCATGGGAATATCCAGAGAAAACTGTAACTGTGGGCTATATTAATTAATTTATTACTTTTGCACCATCTCCTCCCTGTAAACCTTGTCTGTCTGCATCGTGGTGATGGCGGATGGTGCGCTCAGCTTGGAAAAGCCACTTAAAGAAATGAGACAGTGAAGGATCATCCTTCCATCCTCTCGGGGCTGGAAGGTTTCCCTGTGCAAGGCAAGGAGAGGGGAAGCCAAGGGGAAGCAAGGGGTGGATGTCCAGTCTGGGCAAGGAATTTGGGAGGAGCAGGGAGAAGCTGCAGTTGGGATGAGCTCTCAGATGTGATATAAAGGGGGCTGGAGTGCCTTGAGGACAAGGCTCTGGGCTGTTTGAACCTAATACCTCAGAGAAGATACCTGAGAGATTAAGAGAGGAGCGTGATTGACAGGTCAGAATGACAATTTCAGCAGCTCTGGTTTTTGATGGGTTGGAGGAACAAGATGTTTATTTGATATTCCAGAGATTAGGTGGGATGGCGTAAGGACAGGCGAGTTCTTTTGGTCACTAAGAGGAAAAAGAAGGGATATATCTTGAATTTTGGGATTGGGGTGGGGGTTTTTGTTTGTTTTGGTCTGGGTTTAAATTTTCTGCAGGAAAATGTGTCAAGATGCAGGTAGTGAACCAAACAAAACGACTGGGGAGGCTGCTGGAGGCGGTGAGGAGCAGCAGCTGCATATGGTGGGCAGATTCCTAGAGTGAGGTCTAACAGCAGGCTGGTGCCAGCACGGGGATGAAATTTGGGGGTTGTGCCCACAGTTGGAGGCAGCATCCTTGCCATGACACCAGCACTGCTCAGCCAGCACAGCAGCAGCAGCCCGGCACAGAGCTGGAGGGAATAAGCTCGGGGGGATGTTGGGAAGCAGCGAGGTGTGGAATGGTGCCAGTGCTCTCCCATCCACCAAAAAGCAGGAACTTCTGTGGCACAGCTCACCACTGCTCTCACTTCCTTGCCATACTTCTGGGTGCTGGTTTGGGATCAATTCTGGCCCGTGGGACGCTGGTCACTGCAGTGTCCTTTTCCTGGAAGCAGCTAGGAGGGATTTCAGGAAGTTTATCTGGGCAAATGGTGTTGCCTGCAGGTTTGGGAGAGGAAAATGGAGAGGAGTTGGACTTGCTAGTGTTTAATGTCTTGTTGAGAGAGGGAGTCGGATCCTGTTACGTACAAAGCAGACAGTTGGTGTAGACTCTTAGTAAATACACAGTGCTACGAGGAGGAGGAGGTGTGGTTGGTCATTGCCTGTGTGTATTTTAGAGCAATCAAATTTGTTTCATGGAGTTGTTTTTTGAGGATGGAGTGGGTGTGTGGACCAAAGGCTTAGTCACGAGGGGAGGGGAAAGAAAACTGCCTTGACTTGTGAAATCAAATATTTGTGACTTATCCCATTGTTTCTCCATCTTCATGTAGCTTCTGCCTGTGTTCCCCTGCTGCAGGAGTGAGCAGTGCTGCTGGGGCTATGTGTGGCTTCTACTCCTTTTTGGAGCATTCAAGTCCCTGCTCTTCTGCACCCTTGCTTGTGTGCTCTCTCACTCATGCCTCGGACAGCCTGGTTAGTATTTAGGGAAGGTGTAGGTAGTGAGACACCTCCCAATCAACAAAACCTGGAGGGTGCTTAAAAAATGTGTGGATGATTCACTGGAAGAGGCCTCTGTTCTCTGAGTCACTGCTGAGCCAGGGACCTTGAAGTGCTGTTCAAGAGGAGACATGAAAAGGAGGCCATAATTGACTGCTACCTCTGTATGCCTCATCGTGTTGGTTTAGGGAAGCTGGGTGGTGTTCCTGGGTCTCCTGTCTGCTTTTAATCCAGAGTTGTTGCTATGGTTTGCTTCTAAAGTTTCCCTCAAGCTTTGCTTTGGAGTGAGTGGTGGTGGTGGTCTTCAAGTTGACCATGAAAGTGCTGTAGTGTTGCTGTGAGCTGTTCAGCAGTGATTTAATCTCATCTTGGCTCCACTGCAAAGATAGACAGATTGTACACTTGTATAGTTCTGAAAACATTTCAGGATTTGAAGAACTGAAAATTGCTTTGGGTTCTGTGGACAGTCTTTTTAGCAGAATCTTTTGTGACAAGACAAGGGGTGATGGTTTTAAGCTAAGAGGGGACATTTAGACTAGAGAGAAGGAAGAAATGTTTGATGCTGAGGGTGGTGAGCCCCTGGCCCAGGCTGCCCAGAGAGGTGGTCGCTGCCCCATCCCTGGAACCATCCCAGGTTCTGGCCGGGGCTCTGAGCACCCTGCTGTAGCTGCAGATGTCCCTGCTGAGTTCAGGGAGGTTGGACTGGATGACTTTGAAAGGTCCCTTCCCACCCAAACCAGTCTGAGACTCTGTGATGATTTTATGATGCTGCTCTCGGGTCACAGCAGAGCCGGTAGTAGCCCTGCTGTAGACCAGGAGGGATCTCTCTGTGACTTGAACGAGCTTCCTCTCTTTATCTAGCAGTGTTGCTCAGGCCAGCACTCATGAAGGCTGCCAGATGGCAAGGTGATAGGAGGCCTGGGAAGGAGAGGCCTGTGTGGTTACCGGGTGGGATCAAAGAGGAGAACTGTGCTCCCAGCAGCGTTCCTCGCCCCTTCGGAGGTGCCAAACCCACACACAACAGTCCAGCCAGACTCCTCTGTGCCTGGCACTAAAGGCACTGGCCAAGAGGGGCCAAAAAGGAAACGAGGAAGAAAAACATCCCTCCTTTCTGGAATTCTGCTGATCATTTTCCATCCTTTGGCTGCTGATGGCTGGCAGTGTCGCTGTCACCCCGGCCCCGCTGCCAGAGGCACGAGGTGCTCGTTCCCCTGTTTCACAGAGGGCCATGTCAAGCTGGCATGAGAATCAAAAGCAGCTTTAAAATGTACTCTGTTTTTTTCAAGTACAAACTAATATTTACCTGTGAGTCTGCTTCCCTCCTCGTCCCCCTCTCCTTGGCAAGCTCCAGATCTGCTTCTAGTTTATGCTTGGTGTGGAACGGTTGATCCAGTGAAGTTCCCAGGATGTGGATATTAAATATTCTTTTCAGTTTGGAGAGAGGGGAGGGGGAGAAGACAACAGGAAAGCTACCTGAAGTGGCTCTTTGTTACTTAAATGTGAGGTTTGATGCAGTTGATATTTTCAGCTGTTCGTTACGGACACCTCATGGAAAACTTTTGAAAAACATCTCATTTGGGAACAGTCCTGTCTCCTGTGGTGGTTGAAGGGTGACCTGTTTTCGTGTTGGTTTCTTTTTTTTCTGGACTGTTCTTTAATCGCTTCTTGCCTCAACTTTTTATTACTACTGACATTTACATGAAAAAAAGGTATTTGTTTACGTTGATTTTGGCTACTTGCTTTTTCCTGCTCCTTTTTATGTCATACCAGCTGGATTTCCACGCAAGCAATAGTAATGATAAAAGCTTTACAGGAAAGGTACCGTGCACGCTCATGCTTGAGATCCTGTTTGGAAGATAAGAATGACTTAGCGTGCTACCGAGCCCTGCCTGATGGAGCTGTTATTCACCCTGCCCTGCTGCTCTCCCACACATCCTGCATTAGTCAGAGTTCAGCACTGAAATTCTCCAGCCTTGCTCCCAGCCCCGTCACCAGTGCAGAACTGGTGCAGTTCAGGGCAGGGGAGAGCGAAGGAGAGAGGGGAGACATCTGTGCTTGTGTTAGTGCTGAGTTCCTTCCAAGAGATAGCAGGGAGGGCTCCAGATCTTGGTGGGAAAATGGTGTGGCCTGGTAGAGGAAGCACTGTGTAAAAGTCTGATTTTTGGTGAGCATGGGAATTCCTCATGCCTTGCAGCATGGGGAAAATACTCTTCCCCCCTCATTTCCTCAACTTTTTTTCAGTCTGTTTTTTTGTTTGGTTGGTTGTTGTTTTTTTTAACATGATCTGTAATTTAGGAAAGCAGAATTGGGTTTCCATGAATAAGATAATTATCTTGGCCGGAGGGGATGGCTGAGGGAGTGACTTTCTCTTGCTACATGGCACATGTGCTGTGCTCTTAGCCTGTGAGTGGGAGCCTGAGTAAAACCCCTTTCAACCGATCTGTAGATTTGCTAGAAGAAAGGAAGCTTTCAGGTAGGCCACACAGCTTCCTTTTTTTCACTGCTAGGAGTTTTTGGTGGGGGGAAAAAAATATTTCAGCTGAAGCGTTTTCCACTTCTCTGGTACAAATAAGCTCCTTCTTTTATTGTATAGAAACAGCCCCCCAAAATAAAACTAACAAACCAAAGCCTGTAACACCCCCTCCTCTCTTCCCTCACCCTCCTCGGATGTGTTGTAAAACCTGATTATGAGACAGAGAAGTTTACCAAGTTGTTCCTCCAAATACACTCAAACCCTTGCAGAGTCTCTGATTTCACTAGTAATTACAGACATAAGAGACTGTAAAATATTAACATCTCTGGGCTTTTAATGAGGCGTTTCATCTTAAATCTGCAGCATTCCCTGAAGTCATCATGCTCTTTCAGGTTTACTTTTTAAGCTGGATTTCTCCTGCATTGCTGGTGACTCATAATTAAGGAAGTCAGAGTTGTAAAATTAACACATCCTTCTTCCACTACCCTTTTCACCTCGCTCACACGGCACACACCTTCTGTTAGCTCCTTGGAGAGACATCAAGGCTTGTTTGGGTAGCAGAGGTGGTTCTTTGTCATTGGGACCGAGGAGGAGAGTCTGTGAGAACGGGCTCTGTGATGAAACACGCAGTCGGCACATGGGAAATGATTCATGCAAAGTGATTCATGAAGGACTCAAGGATGCCAGAGCGGCTCCGAGGCTGGGAAAGCTCTGCTGGAAAAGAGAGGTGCTCAATGAGTTGCTGGGGAGAAGAGGAGAGAGCGAGGTCTTTGTAAGGGAGCTGTGTTTCGTTTCAAGCTGATCCACCTGGGTGAAGAACAGGTCCCCCCACGGAGCCATCGGAGCACGTGCTGCTGGATGGATCCCTGAGGAAATCCCTGTGGAGGAGCTCAGGCTGGGGCAGGACATTGGGCCTGTGGCACCCGCTCCCCTCGTTTGTGGTGTGCTCTTAATTAGTACTGGTTGTACAAATCATTATGTATGTGAGCTGCTGTGAGACCATCTTGAAAGGCAATATAGCGTAGAGCCAGTGGAATTAACGGAGGACTTAAAAGGCCTTTGTAACTCAAGGCAGCTATTGATCCAGGTCTCAAGCACCTGAGTTGCTTTTGGAAATGGGAGATGGACACTCTGGAAAATTTCACCCTGGATCTTGTTATCCATGCGGAGGAGGTACAAACACAGATGTCAAATCTTGAAATAGCTGCTTGTCAAATTACAGGAAAAGCAGCAACGTTTTCACTGTATAATAAAGAAAATAACAGCAATGAACCTGGAGTAGCCTCAAACTATTCCAAACAAGATAATTGGAGGCTGTAGCACGCTGTATTTTTAGTTATATCTGCTATAAAGTAAACATGTTCTTTGCCCAGGACCACCAAAAATGTTTCCATAAGAAATGTTGGCTTTGTCCCAGCTTGATAGAATGCACAAACATGTGTCTGAGCAGTCAGTTCCGACTCCTGGTATTTATATGAAGTTTCTGTTGAAGGCTCTGGCAATTGTATATATTATGAAGGAGAGTCCAAGGTCTTAAAACTGTCATTTTTCAACAGTCACTCTGATAATCACTTTTGCTTTTGTTAGCAGACATATATATTTGGAGCAGCAGTGCCTAATGTGAGACTTCTCTCTAAACATCATGCAGCACTTTCATTTCTTTTCTCTTTTAGCAACTAAGAAGCATATTCTTGGTTCTTTTTGTTTTATTTTAGTATTTATAGTAGCATATTCTTGGTTTTACTTGAGTTGTATCAGCAGCTGATGCTTATTTGCAAAGCTCTTCTTACTTCAGTGAATATAGGAAGGTTTTTTTCCCCTACAATATCAAGAAGGTGCATGTTGAAGCTGGATATTAAATGTGAGTCAGTGTAAGCACCATGGAAGCTAACAGAATAACTGAGGTTTACAGCAGCTTTTTTTCTCTTTTGGCTTTTTTTTTGATTGCTAGCAAGACCACGTTCTCCAGTTATTCAACCTCTCTTGAAATACTTTTGTTTTGAATGCACTGTGTTAAGGAAGATTATCTTGCATCTCTCTGGCATTTCCATCCATCCATTTTCTCCTTATGAAACTCCTCTGAACACACAAACACACAGCCCCATCAGTATGCCTGGAATCTCCTCGGGGAGAGGAAGTCTCTGGTTCGGTTGGATGAAAGTGTGTTGGGTTTTGAATTTCATAATTGGAGTTAAACAGGAGATTCTGGGAAGAAATGACGAGCTCCTGTGATAAATGACTTTTCAAAAAGGCACGCTCCTTTCAAGAGCCTGAGCTGCTTACTGTGGCTGTTTCCTCCACCCCCAGGCCCCTTAAGGCTCAAGCACAAACAAATTTAGACGAGTCTGACAGAGATTTGGGCAAATAAGCTTTGCTGAAATAAATGAAACGACTGAAACTGCTTAGAAAAACTGGATTTAAAATTGAGAGGCGCTGTAAGAATCAGACAAAAAGTCACAAGTAATAACGAAGAGAGTTAGAGATTCTTTTTTCCCTTGCTCTGCTGACAGCTGTGGGCTCCCCCAGGGTGGAGTGGTACCATCAGAGGTGGTTTAACAGCATCATTGCTGCTCCAGTTGTGCCTCCGTGGGGAAATCACTGCTTGCCTTTGGAAGGGCAGGAGAGGAGAGTGTACCTTGGCTGAGGCTGCCGTCCACCTCGCAGGGCCAGCTGCTGTTGGGCAAGTGTAGGTGATGGAAATACTGGGATGTTTGCTAGGAAGTTTAGAACTGGCCTTAATTAAGCATTAGACTATAAAGAACTAGGCTGGATGGCCAGGAGTTGTGATTGGAGCTGCAATCCAGTTAGCAGCTGGTCACAAGTGGTGTTCCCCAGGGCTCAGCACTGGGGCCAGACCTCTTTAATGTCTTTATCAGTGATCTGGATGAGGGGATCGAGGCAGCCTCAGCAAGTTTGCAAATGACACCAGGTTAGGTGGGATTGTTGAGGCTCTCAGGTCGGGAGGCTCTACCGAGGGACTTGGCCAGGCTGGATGGGCTGAGGCCAGTGGGATGAAGTTCAAAAAGGTCAAGGGCTGGGTCCTGCCCTTGGGTCACAACAACCCGCAGCAGTGCTCCACGCTGGGGGAAGAGTGGCTGGAAAGTGCCCAGTGGAAAAGGACCTGGGAAGGTTGGTTACTAACCAGCTGGAGATGAGCCAGCATGTGCTCAGGTGGCCAAAAAGGCCACCAGCCTCCTGGCTTGGATCAGCACTGGTGTGGCCAGCAGGAGCAGGGCAGGGATTGTCCCCTTGGATTCAGCACTGGGGAGGCCACCTCTTGAATCCTGAGTTCAGTTTTGGGCCCCTCCCTCCAAAGACATTGAGGGGCTGGAGCATGGCCAGAGAAGGGCAACGAAGCTGGGGAAGGGTCTAGAGCCCAAGTGTGGGGAGGAGCAGCTGAGGGAGCTGGGGGTTCTGAGCCTGGAGCAAAGGAGGCTCATGAGAGACCTTCTGGCTCTGCACAACTCCTTGACTACAACTCCTGAGTTTAGAGCCAGGTAGGGGTCAGTCCCTTCTTCCAAGGAACAAGTGACAGGGCAAGACGAAACAGCCTCAAGTTGTACCAGGGGAGGTTTAAGTTGGCCATGAGGAACAATTTCTTCCCTGCCAGAGTTGTCTATGGCCTGTCCCAGGCTGACCAGGGCAGTGGTGGAGTCCCCACCCCTGGAGGGGTTTCCAAGCTGTGGAGATGTGGTGCTGAGGTAGAAAGTTTAGTGGGGACCTGGCAGTGCTGGGGGAACGGTTGGGCTTGGTCTTAAAGGTCTCTGCCAAACAAAACTGTTCTGTGCTAGGTTATGTCCTTTCTTAGGTAGGAAGGTGAAAGACATGCCGGGTTGGGCCTCTGAAGTACCTTCCTTCTGTGCTCCTGGCTATCAGGAAAAGGAGGAGGAGAAAGAATGCAGGGGCATGTAATTACAAAACTGCTAAAAACAGAGGGAAGGGAGCTGGGTTTGATAGCCAGGAGCCAACATCCTGTAGCCATGGCAGAGTCAAGACTGGTGTAAATGACAGAGAGTAGTGAAAAGTACAGTGGGAAAAAGTAGGTACATCTTGATCACAGGGGACAAAACAAGAGCTGTCTGTAGCTTTAATGAAATCCCAATTAAATGAAGGTGTTATTTACCTGCCAGCAGGGTGTAGAAGTGGACACAGCTTGGAGAAGGAGGCTGTGGAGGACAGGACAAGGAGAAGGTGGTTTTAAAGAAGCAACAATGGACAGACAGTTTATGGTAAACCAATAAAACGTACTTATGTCTGAATCTGAAATTAGACTCTGAAAAATATGGTCTCAAGGCACCTGCTAAAGAGCTTAGCATTACTGGAATCTTAATAAATGACTCATGCTGTCATAATCTGATCCTGACATCAACTCTCCGTGCTGTATTTCTTCAGCTTTCAAGTGGGGGAAGGGGAAGTCTGCAAAGCCTCACTAAAGACTGAGAGATGTAAATAGGCAGTTAGAAGCCCAATAGAAAAAATGGGTGATTTCTGTGTTGTCAGCTCCTTTTCAAACCCTGAACAAATGAGAGTTGAGGAGAAGAATTAGGCAGCATCAGAAGAAATGGGAATTGCTCTTTATCTTTATAATCTCTACCTGGCACTGCAGGCTGTAGATTCTAGTGGCTTTGCTGAGGACTTCAGGGCCAGCAGATCTGTGGAGCTGTGGCACCCACTGGCAGAGATCCCATGCTTATCTTTGAGGACACACACGGTGGTCACCAAAGGTGCCATAACCTCTGCACAGGCTCCTACAAGGAAAGGCTGAGAGGGTTGGGGTTGTTCAGCCTGAGAGGAGAAGGCTCCAGCTGGGGAGACCTGCTGGGGGCTGCCAGGACTTCAAGGAGCCTGTCAGAAAGCTGGGACAGACTTTGGAGCAAGAGCTGTTGGAACAGGACAAGGGGGGAGGGTTTGAAACTGAAAGAGGGAGATTGAGACTAGAGAGAAGGGAGAGATTTTTCACTGTGAGGGTGGTGAGCCCCTGTCCCAGGCTGCCCAGAGAGGTGGTCGCTGCCCCATCCCTGGAACCATCCCAGGTGAGGTTGGACCAAGCTCTGAGCACCCTGCTCTAGCTGCAGATGTCCCTGCTCCCTGCAGGGGGATTGGACTCAGTGACCTTGAAAGGTCCCTCCCACCCAACCCAGTCTGTAATTCCATGATTCCCGAGCTGTGCCCGTTGCTTCCTCTCTGTGCCTTTGCTGCAACGTTTCTGCTCCTCTGAGCAACTCATTGCAAAGGTCAGAAGCATCTGTGGTCAGCTACTGTCTGGAAACGTGGAGGAGATACATTCTTCTTCCAGATCCCAAGCAGGGCTTTGGTGGGAAGGATAAGCAGTCCAAAGGAGAGAGTTAACAGCACAAAGTGGTGATTGAGGGATGATGATCTCCTTATTCCTGGTGTTGGCTCTGACACCAACTTTTGTTTTAACTTCATTGCTTTGGGGACAGTAAAAACTTACCCTCTCCATAGACACATGTTGCAAATTAGAGGTTTGTTAATTCTTCTAATTGTCAATAAATTTAAGTACAAAGAATAAATATTAATTGTTAGTTTCCTCTCTGGCAGTGTGATAACGTGCAGAGCAAACCTCAGTTTGACGCAGTTCCTTCTATTTGTAGCTCTTGAATGACAGTACTGGTAAAAATGCACCAGGAATTGGAAAATTTAGTGAAGCTGAGCAAATTGAGGGGAAAGAGATGGCAAGAGACCAGCTTTTGAATTACAAATGTGCTGCATGGGTCGTTTTTTTTTTTATTCAGTGTTGTTCATTTGGCTGGTGTTCAGGGAAACTTGAGATTTTATCCAACTTTTTAGTGAAGCCCTGTGGATATTGCAGTGCTCTGTGCACAAAACCAGATTCTGCTACAGGAATAAATGCTTGCTTTGCTGGTGTAGACCAGATGTAGGGCCAGTAAGGACCATGTTTTGTGCTCAAGAGAAAAAATCACATCTTGTGGCCAAAGATCTTGGGGCATTTTAGAGCATATTGGCAACTTACCTGTCATGGTTTTGAAAACCAGCTTCAGCTCGTGGTTTTTAATAAGAACCCCTTGGAAATGGGTAATTTAAAGCTTTTCTTCCTGATGGTTTTTCTCTTTTCCTTACCCCTTTTTGCACATGCTGGTGTTACTGGATACTTGAGCTTTCAGGCATTTTGCTCTCTTGGAAGATTAATGACAGGGATACAAAACTGATGGGTTTTGCAAACTGGAGTGTACGTGTGTGAGTGGTGAGGGGAGGGAATGGATCTCTGATAGAGCCAAGCTGAACTTTGACAAACCCCCTGTGATATCTTACTGCTTAGATAATCTTTCTTAATTTGTTCTGCTTCATTCCACTGATTTCAACTTTACTTTTAAAGCAGAAGGAGGGCAAGGAAAAGTTTTGTTACCCATCTAGAGGAAAGATAGCTGCAAAATGCTCACAGAGGCAAGTAAGAAACAACATCTTTTGAACTGGAGTTTGGGTGTTTTTCTTCCCTGATTCGAGATCTTGCAAAATAAGTCAGGTTTTAAAAACAAAACATAACCCCCCACACACACCACAAAACTGACAAAAAACCCTAAAACAACAACAAAACTATCCCAAATCAGACCTGGAAATCAAATTCCTGTTAGGCAATGTAATGTTATCCTATTTACTCATTACTCTTTTTTTCAGACAGTTAGGATTGTTTAAAAAAACATAAAAGCTTCAGTGCTTCTGTCATTCTTTCTCCCTCCCTTCTCTGTTTTTGCTATTAAGAGCCCTTGTTGCCCTTTGTTCTTTCAGCAACAGTTGCCTGGGTAGTTTGGAGTAGCAGGTTTGGGTGTTAAACTTTTCTAGTCCGTGGCTTGTACCAACAGCTAGGGATGGGTGAATCCTGAAGGTGTTCAGCCAGAGGGTTTGGGTTTCCTATGGGCACTGCATTGGTGTCCTAAGGGTGGCTGAAACTGTTGTGCCAGCAATTAAATTACCTGACTGCATTCCTGGAAGCTTGGTCTCTCTTCATTCAGTATTTTTGGATCTCTGGTTATAACCATTATTGAGAGCAGCCCTGGGGAGAAGGCCCTGGGGGTGCTGGGGGTGAGGGGCTGGCCAGGAGCCCCCCCCG
>NW_008604642.1:52975-64565 GCF_000691845.1 Merops nubicus
GGGCGTGTAAGAAAGCTGGGACAGACTTTTTAGCAGGGCCTGTTGGGACAGGACAGGGGATGATGGTTTTAAAGTAAAAAAGGGGAGATTTAGACTAGAGAGAAGGAAGAAATGTTGGATGCTGAGGGTGGTGAGCCCCTGTCCCAGGCTGCCCAGAGAGGTGGTCGCTGCCCCATCCCTGGAACCATCCCAGGTGAGGTTGGCCGGGGCTCTGAGCACCCTGCTCTAGCTGCAGATGTCCCTGCAGGGCATTGGACTGGGTGACTTTGACAGGTCCCTTCCCACCCAAACCATTCTATGTTAACTGCCCTAGGTGTGGAGTATCTTCTCCACTGAATGCCCCTTGATCATGGTTGAATTTTTTTGTACCAAACCACCACAAACTGCTATCAGCTCAGAAATCTTGCTGTGTTCTGGCTTTGTTTTTACTTCATCTTGCAGACCTTCATACCCTACATGCTCTTGCAGGCAGTGATAACAGTATTGTTTTTGGATCACAGTATTTTCTTATTCTTACTTTCCAAGCTCAGGATCCTTGCTAGGCATGGAAGGTGCACCAGAACACCTTCTGGCAGTGAGAGTCTGCATCACCTGCTCGGGCACAGCATGGCCACTGTTGAAAGAAGAGCTCTTTACAACTTCAGCTATTTAATCCCAGCAGGCACTGCAGGGACACTTGGAAGACAGTGTCCCACCAAAATAAACTCTGCTCCTTGGGAGTGAACCATCCAATTGCTGAATTTTTGGCCAGGGAGTGAACCATTGCAGTACATCCCCAGCTGTGGTGCATGCTAACAGAAGTCTATGCTAACTTGTGTGAGGCCAGCTTTTGGCTTTCATCAGGTCCCTCTGAGCCTGCTAACCCCTGAAAGAGTGGATAGTCTTCTGCCAGGTTAGAGACCTGAGCCAGCTCGTGGTGTGATGCTGAAGGGGCAGGAGCCAACAGAAGAAGGGAGCAGATGAGCAGGGGCAGGACTGTGGGTGTGGGAGTGTGTTGGACATGAGGAACACCATCTCACCCGAGGCAGTGCCAGTCCTGGAGCTTAGCAGAGCCACCCATAAAGACTGCAACCTACAGCATTTAAAATTGAGGTGACTGGGTGCTCAAGATAGTTGTTGTGCTTGATCAAGTGTTTGCATCTGCAGATGGACATTCAGTTAGCTAGTAAGGACATGGCCATTGACTGTGGTAGCTGGAGTGCTGTATCTGCACAGCAAACCTTCTTTGGTGTGAGGGTGCAGAGCCTGGAGCAGCTGCCCAGAGAGGCTGTGGAGTCTCCTGCTCTGGAGAGATCCCAAACCCACCTGGCTGTGACCCTGGGCACCCTGCTGTGGGTGAGCTGCTGGAGCAGGGGGGTTGGATGAGATGATCTCCAGAGGTCCCTCCCAACCCCACCGTGCTGGGATCCTGGGATTTAGCAGAGCACAGTGTTTGCTCATCTAACCTTGTGTGTCCCATCTCCACCATACCAGTCATTTGTTGCTTTGGTAGAAATACTTCTTGAAGCTTTGAGGAAGGACAGCAGAAAGAAATAAAGCTACCCTGTTACTTAGCCACATTCTTCCCAAGAACACGCAGACAATATTTTGTCCCAAGTCCCTTAACAGAGAGCCTGAGGAGAGATTTCACAATCATAAAAATGTAATTAGCCCCCAGGGCTTTGGGGAAATATAATTTCTTATACCATATCTTCTTATTGAGGGGAGAGGGGAGAAGGGGAGGTTATTGTACTTGAAAATAAAACATATGGCTGTGTCATTTGAAGAAGTCTTTTTAGATAAGATTGTAGAGAAGTCCATCCCTGCTGCCTTGTAGGCAGCATTTGTGCCAGGAGCAGCAGACAGCAAGCCCAAGGCATCCTCCACAGCGTGCAGGCTGCTGGCCTGAGTAGCTCAGTGTCTGAGAGCTGTGTGATGCTTTTAGGCTGGTTTTGGCTTAGATAACCACTGAAGCTGTTGAGGATTTGGGGATTGCTCAGACAGCAGTGACTTGGTGTCTTCTACAGAGTCTCCTGCAAGACCTTGTTGGTGGAAGGGTTCCACTGACCTGGGTGGTGAGGGACACTGCATCCAGAGTGGGTCAGGCATGTGGGTGTCTGTACTCAGGTCTTTGTAAGGACTTCATAATTTTTACCAAGGACACCTTGGGGTGATGGGAAGAAATGCCCTTTACTCTCCAGCTGGCTGGGAGGTTTGTTGCAGGTATGAAGCATTTCTTCTGTCCTGGGAGATGTAAGGAGAGACTCGTCCTTGCAAGTAATCCCCAAGTCATACAGGCTTTCTGCTAGTCTCTGCTGCTGACCTCAACCCAAATCTGCCTGTGCTGCTGTGGTGTCCATCTGCTGATGGGGAACAGTAAGAACACTTGCCACAGTTGTGTCTCCTCTAGGATACTCGGAATAATCTCTCCAAGTCCTCTTTTTTATCCTTTACCCTCACTTAGATGCAGGATATCCTGCCAAGTGTGCAAAGCTGTTAGAAGGGGGAACAGAGAAGCAGGCCTGGTTTGTTCCTTCTCTCAGCCTACTCTGTTTCTGTTAAATTTAGTGAATATTTTCACTTTTTTGTTGATAGTTTTTTAAATTTTTTTGCCAGATATGACAAACTTTGGGATCACCTTGGTCCCCTTGAAGTCGATACCAAGATTCCCACCTTCCACAGAAGATGGGGTTTGATGCCCAGAAGTTGAGTCGTTGGTGCCTTCCTTGTGAGTCTTCCACCTGGGAAGACCAATTTCTGCTTTCCTGTCCTCAGAAGGAGCTTGACATAAGACCAGACTTGGAAGACACGCCAGCTGCTCAGCTGGTTGGTCACACCATCCGAAGAGGACGCATGACCCATAAATTGCAGGCACAACATGAAGAAATACATCCTATAAATACGTCCCATAAATAATAACTGGGGGCCTCGTGCATTTTTCAGGGCTGTAATAGAATTGCAGGTTTTTGGGTGGTTTGTGACCTTTCCCAGCAAGTCCCTCTGTGATGGCATAGACTCTGTATATGCTCTATACATACCAGGTAGAGGGTTTCCTGCTCCCCTAAATCAAGTGCTTGTCAGGAGTAGCTTGAATCAGTTGTATTTTGCCTTCCTTGTTGTTGTAGCTGTGTTTACAAGAGGTGTGTGTGTTACTGTCTCTGCCAGAGGAGCTTTTGGGAAAACTCTCTTAGGGCAGCCAAGATGAGTGCAGCCACTGTTTGAATAATTGTTTGTGTGTTTTGGTTTGGTTTGGTTTGGTTTGGTTTTCCTAGGTTGGCTGCCAGCACAAAGAACCCAGGGAAATAATTCCCAGTAAAATTTCAGTTTTCTTCTTTTTTTCTTCCTTTCCTTGACAAATTAAAAAAAAAAAAAAGAAAAATATTTCATTTTCCCAACCCCCTGAAGTGTTTCATTTCAGGCATTAAGAAAAGCAAGGGAAATGAAGGGTTAGGCTTCAAAGAAAGTGCCTGGGGGGGAGTTCCCATTTAGTGGCTCAGGGAGTGGAGCCCTCCTTTAGGATGGAGGAGACCTTGCTCCAACTCTTTCCTCTGCTGGAGAGCATTTGGACATGCTTGTCAGGAAAGTTTGCTAGGAACAGGCACTTTGGGGCTGAGGACAGGATTAAGTGAAAAATGAGTTGAAGGAGGCACGGGTAGATGTAAAAACAAAAGTAAGCAATGCTGAAAAAAACCCTGGTTTTTGATTTCAAGCTCTAATTTGGAAAACAAAACTGGAATTGTTTGTAATGTTTGTGAACACTGGCAAAAGGTGACTGTCAATTTTGGTTGATGTTGTCACGATGGGAATTCATGTCTCTGTATTTTAAAAGTCCAGTTTTATTAGCATGTGTTTTAAGATGTAATCCCTTTTTGTGCACAGCATAAATTGTTGAGAGCTGTGCAAATGGCCTGTTTGTGTGGACACATGATAAAAGAAAGCTTGATGCTAAATTAAGGGTTAAGAAAAAAAAATTCTCACTGAGGATAATTTAAAGCAAAAACAGGCTCATATTTTGCAAAAAGAATCCCAACAAAGCTGGAACTACAGAATCCCAGCATGGTGGGGTTGGAAGGGACCTCTGGGGATCATCTCACCCACTCCCCTGCTCCAGCAGCTCACCCACAGCAGGGTGCCCAGGGTCACAGCCAGGAGGGTTTGGGATCTCTCCAGAGCAGGAGACTCCACAGCCTCTCTGGGCAGCTGCTCCAGGCTCGGGCACCCTCATTTTGCAGTTTTCAGAGAGGAGTGAAGGCTGGGACTGGGGAGCCTCCTTGCAGCACTGTCTCAGCAGGCTTTGGTGACTAGCACCTCCTGGGATCGCGTCAGGAAGCCCTGCCGGCTGGGCAGCCATGCTCTGGGCCTCTTGCCAAAGTCTTTGGTGGGGCGTGGGGGGTAGCAGAGGCACGTTAGCACCCCCGGGAGCTGCTCTCACCCTGCTGTCCTGGCTGCAGGTCGTTGGACGGGCGGCTGCAGGTGTCTCACCGGAAGGGTCTGCCCCACGTCATCTACTGCCGGCTGTGGCGCTGGCCGGACCTCCACAGCCACCACGAGCTGCGCGCCATGGAGATGTGCGAGTACGCCTTCAACATGAAGAAAGATGAAGTCTGTGTGAATCCTTACCACTACCAAAGAGTGGAAACCCCAGGTACTGCCAGCCCCGCGCCCAGACCCCTCAGCTGCTCGCTGCCAGCCTGAGGGAATCATAAGTGCGTTTCAAAATTGAATAAAGCGGCAGCTGAAGGGCTTTCAAACCCAAGCGCATCTATTATGGATGGTAATCTCTTCCTGGATGCAGCAGAATAATTTATGAATCTGCACTCAGGGGGAAAATATCATTTGAGATTGATAAAATCCAAGTGGAGCGCATTGCCTTGTTGCCAGGTTCCTAACATGGCATCGTGTGCATGGAAACCACTCACACGTGTGGTGGATGCAGGGATGAACTACGGCCCTGTCCTGTGCATCCCTAATTGTTGGTGTTAATTTAAGGGTAAACTTACTGTTAAGTTGAAGTGGGTCTAAGAATAGCTTCCAACACAACCGAACTCCCTGCTCTGAAGTTTCCTCCTGCCTCTGAAAGAAACTTTCATCTGGAACTGCAGATCCTCCTGCTGCGTGTCAGTACAAATCTGCAGAACCAGTCTGGATGTTTGTGCTGATCCTGCCTTGCTGCTTCATTTTATGTGAAATTTATTCCTTTTGAATTATGTGGCATAACTTCTCTTAGCTCCTTTTTCAAGAAGACCTGTTCCTTTGCCTTGGAAGGGGCAGACAGACTAGGTGTGCTCAGATAAGCATGTATCCCACCCCTAGCTGAGATATGTTAAGAATAGCATCTTGAACTGCTGCTGCTATTTCAGAAGCAAGTATCAAATTGTGGCCCTTAATTAGCGCCTTTGGTGTTGCATGTGTTTCAGGGTGTTACTCCAAACTGGTTTCTCTTCATTTTCTAGGCTTTCAGTCAGTTTGTTTTAAAGCTGTTAACATAGCTGTGCTGTTTCTTTTTTCTCCCTTTCTGTCTCTGCAGTGTTACCTCCAGTGCTGGTGCCTCGGCACACCGAGATCCCAGCTGAGTTCCCGCCCTTAGACGATTACAGTCATTCTATTCCAGAGAACACTAACTTCCCAGCAGGGATTGAGCCACAGAGCAACTACATTCCAGGTATTGTATACCCTCCATACAGCCAGCCCAGGGAAAAGGGTCATATTGCACAGGGAATCGTGTCTCTGTGCCAAGCTGGATGCCTGGAAAGTCTTTCTTTCCATCCTTACTGTGAAGCTAAAGAGTAGGAACCTATGCAAAAATAGATGAAAGCTGTAAACGTAGCCACACAACAGTGCTGTTGATAGTTTTGTTTTCTTTAAACCCACCTCTTCCCTTCAGTAGCATGTCCTCAGTTTATTGCAGAACTAAAGCTCAGTGTTCCCTGAGCAAGTTTAGATTTGAATGAAATTCGGCCATTTCGATTTGAGTAAAACACTCGAAATTTCTGATGGAATTGAGCTCTTCTATTTATGTATCTCTTTTACAAGCAATTTACACCTTATTTGCATGGACAAGCTCTGCAGCTGCACGCCAGGAGAGGAGAAATATGTGGACAGAAAACTCTCTACATGGCTTAAAGTTTTATGGGACTGAAAATCCGGATTTTTTTTGTTTCCCCCCTCTTCTGTCATTCACAAATATGCTGTGCCTATTATCCTGGTTGTGCCAGCTCGTCCTCCCAGCAGCTTCAGGAGGAAAAGTAATAAAAAGGAAATTTAGTGAATTTTGAATAACAAAGTAGATGTTTTTGATGTCTAAAATTCAGATTTTGCATCCAGTTGTAATGACGTTGTGATCATTTTATGCTTCTAGAGACACCTCCTCCAGGCTATTTGAGTGAGGATGGAGAAACCAGTGACCACCAGATGAACCCCAGCATGGATGCAGGTAAGTCATCTTTTGCCATTTGCTGCAGCTTCCTAGGTCATTTCAGAGACTTTTAACATCAGTCTTTGGGGCACTGAGGATCAGATGGTGGTTTGAGGTATTTTATCCCTGCAGGAGTGCAAATGTAGCTTGAGATGTTGTGTAAAGCACAGGGATGTATGTTTTACAGCTGCAGGTGAAAGGAACAGCATGTTCCTGTTCTCCCCAACTCTGTCATTAGATACTACTAATCAGGAGCCTGACACAGGGGAGGCACACCTAAGGATGAGAGTTTCTGTTGTATTTGTGTCCATGCATCTGAATGGACATGAAAATTTTGTGCTTCTCTGCAGAAGCATTTTTCTGATTGCCTGTTATTTACTGTACATACTGAAATGTCCAGTTTAACTATATTTGAAATGACCACTAGCAGATTTGGTTTTAGATGAGTTTATCATTTGGTGGCTATATCCCAAAGAAAATTGAAGGTCTGGGTTCTCTCTCATTGCCCAGAAAACAAGTAACCAGGTTTAGAATGAGCAGCCTTAGTGTTCATGCTTAACCTGTGTCAACACTTCAGAATTCAACATGCAGGTCTCATCTTTGTGGAAGTCACTGTTAAAGGCACCTTGTTGATCTCAGTGGTGTCACTGCTTCTAAGAACCACCAAGTCAGACTCTGAACTTGTAAAACTTGTGCTTGAAAAGCAAACCCACGTCCTTGGTTAGGAGACCTGATGCTTTACAAGAGGGATGTGCAAATACTTGGCACTTGCATAAAGACAGACATGCAGAACCTAATTAATGCAAATACTGCACCCAAATATCTTGGTTTCTGTGCATGTCTTCAGCTGTAGAGCATACATGGGATTCTAAAAGAGGGATGACTGATGTGCGGTTCTCCAGATGGAGGAAGGCAGTGTGGGTTTGTTTGTCTGCATCAAGCATAAACCTATTGCCACCATCTATTTTAGCACATACAATTAATGGTCATGTGGTTGACATGTGGAATGTATGTATGGCTTTTTGGAAAGTGGGCTGGAAGAGGCTATAAATACACAATTTATGTTCAAATGCCATATCCCTTCCTTCAGATGCCATGGACTTCCCCCTTTACAGAAAAACAAATTTGAAAGAAACCAGACAAATCCAGAGCAAGAGGAAAAGGGAAAATAGGGCCTTTTTTCCCCACACTTCTCTGCATCCATGTGGCATCCAGAGGCTGTGGAAATTGCTCTGGACATCCAAGTGCAGATATTTGAAATACAGGCACCAAATTAGTGGGCCATTTCTGGAAATGGTTGGGGATAAAATTCTGACAGTTGTTTGGTCAGATCTGTGTAGCTTGATCTGATACTCCGCTGTCCCCAAACCAGTAAAATTTGGTGATATAAAGTGGTATGTTTTCAACTCTTATGAGTATGTTTTGTGCCTAGCAATGTAAAGTCAAGCTCTTAAAAGCCCAGCTAATTGGATTTGACTGTAGCTGTCATGCTGGTACGTGGAGATTTGATAACTTCAAGTGAAAGTCAAGCAGACAACTGCATGCTCAGTTTGGAAAATTAAAGGGTTAAGCTTAAGTGAATGCATTATGAAGATGCTTTAGCAGTATTCAGTTGCATCAAGCTGATATAGGTAATAGCATCTGGAAGCTCCTGTAAAGAGCAATCAACATCAGAGAAGCTGGTGGTGTCACAAAATGGGACTGAAGTGAGAAGTGGGTTATCCCTCCAACAAGCCTGGGCAGCACTGAGGATTCTGTGCCAGTGTTTTTCCTTCTGCAGACACCACACTAATAATTATAACGTCTTGATTTTCAGGTTCTCCAAACTTATCACCAAACCCCATGTCTCCAGCACACAATAATCTGGGTAAGCATGTGATCTTAAGAACTGTGTGTAATTACAGTCAAGGTAGTGACATTTTAATGATGATTTCTTGAAGTTGGGAGCTCTGTTGGTGCCTCTTTCTGCTAATCCTCTTTACCGTGGTAACAGTGGTTCATGGTAACTCTGTAGGAAGTAAAGAAATCTGTACTTACATCAGAGAGTTAAATAAAAACCTGAGAAATGCTGCCAGAGAAATACCTGAAAGAATGAGTGAAAATCTTCAGCAAAAATGCACTTTTTTGGTTACATGAGTTTGCGTGGACTATGTCTGTCTGTTTTGCTGGCGGGTTTGTCTTATAGTTTTTAAAGGATGAAGCTTGGGGTTAAATTTTGTCTCCTGGAACGTTACTTTGTGAATTTGTGGTGCTTACTGGTTTCCTTTACAATGCACCAGAGCACCTTGCATTTTTTCTCTATTTATTAACTTGCTGTTACTTGGCTTGCAGGGCACATGCTGCTGTCCACCCATCGTGGTCAGGGGGATGAGGTTCAGAGCAGCTCATTTGCCTGCACTGCTTCATCAGCTCAGGCAATCATCTGCTTGATGGAAGGGCAGCAAATGTGTTACACCCTCATGTAAACCCAGCTCAGGACCAAAGCCCCAGTCCCAGCAGAGCACATAAATACTGAGAGGGCAGGAATGCTGGTGGAGGGAGAGGTGCAGATGTCTGGGGCAGCCTTGCTTGAGCATTAGAGGTGTTTGTGGGGTCTTACACTCAAACAAGCCTGGAGATGAGATGCACAAATCACAGATGACTGACCAGCCAGTTGGTTTTCTTCAAGCAAACTCAAGTTATGCTGCAGTCTTGAGTTATCTTCCCCCCCCCTAACTCTGTGCTGGACACCAGGAAGACACTCCAGCCCTACATGCTGGTAGGCCATTGATGTCACTGGTTCACTCCATAACCTGTAGACAGGAGGGAAGCTGAAGAAGGAATAGCAGCTGAACAGGGCCATACCTCTGAGATACTTTTAGGAGTTTGTGGCTATTTGTGAACCTCTGTTATCTTCTCAAATGGCTCTGCCCTTTATTTTCATACTTGCAGACACAGAAGGTCTGATCTTCAGTCTGAGCTCTTACCCTATTTGAAATTGCTCTCAAAGGTCTGTCATAAAAGCACTCATAGCTCTGGCTAGCTGCAGGATCAGCTCTCTAAATGTTCATTAAGCCATCAGACAGGGGCCACTTGAGATTACTCTTGAATAACCATAGCCATAAAGTTTACATATGCTTTTAATCCTGGCACAGAGTACTTTGGCACTGCTCCAAAATATGTCAGTCATGGGCTGACTTGTGGATATCTGGGGGCTGTTGGAAGAGGGAATTTCTCTTCTTCCACCCCCCCACCCCACCTTTTTTAAAGCATGGGATATATTGCTATGGTGTCACTACATTTTTATGTTTTAACTGTTAAAGCCTAAGATGAGACTACATGGCCAACTTATTTTTATTTCATTTTTTCCTTCTGTTTGAATCCATTATGCTCCAGTGTGCTGCCTAGGAGTTGATGAGAATTTCTAGCCATTTTTTTTTCATCCTAAGAATAAAAAAGCCAATGAAATGTAACAAAACCAACCTGGCAAGTTGACTGTGGCATCTGCCTTATGTAAGGAAAAAAGGAGTTTCTAGGAAAGAGGCCCCAGCACGTATGGTTCCGAACAGGGGCAATGGTTATTAACACACACTGCTCAGATGAGGGGCCTGTCAGATGGCTCATGTGCTGTCTGGTGACAAAAATTAAGGAGGAGCAGGTGAAGCTGGTTAACCACCAGGAAATCTCTTTGTAGTCTAAGGAGCAGACATCAGAAAAGCATTTTGACTTACCAACATTAAAACGTAACTTTTAAGTTTTGCAAACCAAATATTTATTGCTCTTAGGCAAGAGCTTCCACAAATTAAGAACTTCTTGTCTCTTAAAAATTTCATTGTATGTTTTTGCATGTGAGGGAGCTACAGAATAATAAATGAAATGGCACATAGCTGAGCAACTCCTAAAACTGTCAAATGACAGATTTATCATCTGCTCATCTGCTCACAGATGGCATATCTCAAGTGAGGACACAAACTGGAACCCAGGAGGTTCCACCTGAACAGGAGGAAAAAATCCTTTGGTGTGAGGGTGTCTGAGCCTGGCCCAGGCTGCCCAGAGAGGCTGTGGAGTCTCCAGCTCTGGAAGGATTCCAAACTCTCTGGGACACGATCCTGGGCACCCTGCTGTGGGTGAGCTGCTGGAGCAGGGGTTGGATGAGATGATCTCCAGAGGTCCCTTCCAGCCCCACCACGCTGGGATCCTGTGAAACTAGTTGGGGGCTGGTGACCTGCAGTGCTCCTGCTTTTCCTGTGCTACATAATTCTGTGCCTAAGCAGAACACTCCAGTGTCTAGGGCTGTACTTGGATCTGCAGAAGCTTAATTGGTCTCTCTTTGTGTTTTTGTTAAAAAAATTGAATAGAAGTTTAAAAAACACAACAGCATACAATGAGGAAAATGATCAGCAAGTTCTCAGCAGCAGAACACAGTGGGTTTTAAGAAAATAATGTGACATTATTGAAGTCCATTTATTTGACCAGAACTACCTGAAGCTTTTAAGACAGTTTACTTTGTGCAAGCTGAACTTTGGACTTAAACCCCGTGGCCTTATTCCAGAGGATTGCACAGGCAATAAACCAGCACGAGGCAAACCCCCTAGGACAATAGGAGCAAGGTTTGTTTGGGGAGCAATGTACCTATTTCAGCAGCCAGTATTGAAGACTGCAGTGTGGGGCTGGAGGATCTGAGGGAGTTTCAGCTTCCCATCCAGAGGCACAGGAGTGTTGCAGGGTAACATAGTGGGGGGTTTCTTTTCTCCCTTCAGCTTGGGCGTTTCATTTGGTAGCAACCCAGTTTTGGTCCAAACTTTCAGTTGTCAAATTTTCAGTTGTCAAACATAAGCTGTAGGTGGAAGTTACAGATGTCCAAAGATCCCTTCTGTATTTCTGAAATACGAACTGGAGAGAATACAGAAAACAACTGAAATGGAAGGAGAGTTGCCAGCACTATGTGGCCGTTCGGAATGAAGTCAGGGAGTTTATGCTGGCCCAGGGCCACGCCTGAGGTTGCATGTGTATTGTTGTTTTGGAGTGAGGCAGTGCCTTGGTGTACAGGAAATCCATTGTCAGTGTTTGTGCCACGGAAGACTTGACGCAAAAGCTGTAAGTGAAATCAGCACATTCCCCACAGTCAGATCCATCAGGAGCGTAAGGCTCCGGTACTCTCTCTGTTCAAACACCGTTTCCCAAAGCAGTGGAAAGAATCATAGAATTACAGACTGG
>NW_008604643.1:0-15068 GCF_000691845.1 Merops nubicus
TGTGCAGGTGGCTTAGAGAGGATGTGTGCTCCGGGACGTGACGCACGTCCATCAAAACAGTCTCGGCTTTTCTTGTGGGAAAGCTCCTTTACTGACGGAGTTCAGCTAGGTGGATGCATCTTTTAAAAAACGGAGACATACGCAGGCAAAGTCGGACATCTTAAAAATTCCTAAATCATGAGCGAGGGGAAGCGGTCCGTATGGACTGACGTGTGGGTTTTGTACTGCTGCAGGCTTTGAACTGTTGAAGTTGTTATTAGTTGTCTAACCAAATTAAATCAGATGGCAGAAAGGTACATGTTACATTTAGGTAAGAGGAACATGAAGTGTAGAAAGACCAGTGAAAGATGGTATAGCAAAACAACATAGTGACCGATTTTCAAAAGGTGAGACTTGAGTTGGCTTATTTTACACAACTGCTTTACTTTTTTAATTATTTTTTTTTACCAGACAAATGTCTTACCTGCCTCAGATGCAGACATAATACTGATAGTTACAATGACTGTAAAACTGCAAAGGCAACGGCCTATATTAGTTTTAGTATGCGATTTTTGCACATCATCACATGCAGGGGTTTAATATAGTGATGGGAGCCTGATGTCTATCACAGAACTAAGAGAAGCCTAGAAGCAATGTCTGATGTGAGACTATGCAGCCAGATTGCCCCCAATAAAATATGATGCATCCTAAGTACAGCAGTTTACAAAAATGTGAACTAACTGTAAATTGGTTTATACAGAGCAATTGCCATTATATATTTTAAAAGAGTAAACGTGAACCTTTTTTAACTTGCAACTAGGAAATTAATTTAAGCGTGAGAGAATAAAAACTTAGAGATACACGACTGCACTTTGTATTTAGTTTGAAGTTCTTGAGAGTGTATTTACTTTCTTTAGAGATACCTTAAAAACTGTTTTGTCCTGCATTTTATTGTACATTTTAAGTTTTAATTGGAAGGTAAGTACTTCACAGGAACTGTTTTCACTTTGCATGGGTGGAGGCTGGTAATTCCATCCATAGCTTATATAAAATACAGTTGTTTTCAAAAGCTTCATGGTTGTCACTTGAGCTGGAATTGTCATACATTAGGCACTGTTCACTGGCATAAATTATGTGCAATGACAACACATCTCTAGAAAAGATGCATTAGAGAGAAGGATCTGTTGTGTTGGTTACACTATCACAGAGCATGAATTACACCTGAAAGTGATTTTTGGTTTATCCAGACTGCTTTAAAATGCCTTACAGATTAAAATAGGTAGGTGTGCATTTTGATGCAAACCAGAATGTAAGGTGCAGTGTTGTGTTGCATGTCCTTAGCTAACTGTACTTCATGTGGTTTCTTTCTCCAACAGTTTGGGAAACAGAATGCCATTTGATGGAGCCAGTGAACCTGACCATGCCCATGGGTCATTAAAGTCTGAATCAGACATTTTGCAGAACACACTACCTGAAAATGAGAAATTCTATTTTGATCTGTCCAGAATTATTGACAGGTGAGTTTCTTTATTATCACAAACAATGATGCACTACTTGAATCATGCAAAAAGATCGGTCATATTTTCAAACTGAGAAATAGGAAAGGAAGACTCAATTACAGAAAAAAGAAAACCACATGGCTGCTGGTTGAATACTGGTAGCAGTAGGAAAGTCTGCAAAAATGTTGATTGCATTGCCATTCTGGCACTTCCCAGAAAAGGCTGAGAAGTATATTGTGAAAATCAGGAAGTTTTTAAATGAAATTATCTTAATTTAATAGGTACAATAGATAAGGAAAGCAGTATTTTTACAAAATTAACATTATCAAAACGACATGAACCCAGGTTGTATTGTAGAGTTTATTTATTGTCCATTTCAGAAATGCAAGGCATGCTGATGGAATTTTCACCAGTGTCTACAGCCATCTTTTGGCTAAACTTGCTGTGAAGAGATATCTGCATTCGCTTTTTAGAAAACGAGTTAGGTGAGGTGACACTTACATTAGGTAGAGTTTTTTCCTAGCTGGCTTAATTGGCAATTTTTTATCCTTCTGTGTCTAAGTTTTCATTTTTACAATTTAACGGTAATGAAAGGTAAACTGATATAATGATGGGAGAGCTGAAAATCCTATATGACAACGTAGCAGTATTTGTTACTAAATGAATACATTACTATTTATTCCTGATACAGCTGTGAGGGGTAGAGTAACAGACTCTGCACATAACACTACTGCTAATAAATACAGTCAATATTATAATGATTATTACACCAATTTGCTGCTTTTTTTTCTCTCAGTGTTTTTATTATCTTGGCAGGCAAATGGCAAAAGTAAATACAAAACTACTGATTACTCAGTACTTACATTACAACAAGGGAATGCTCAATGAAATTAAGAAACAATTGTTTTACAGTGAAAACAAGAAGGAATTACTTTTTCCTGCTGTAGAACATACTGCCAGATGTTTGGGAGATCTGTATTATAGAACGATTTGAAACAGAATGTGGCAAACCTATAGACAAGGATTCTGGTTGCAACTTCCAGACCGGTTTATGTTCATAAACTAATGGTTGCAGGATGCTGGGGAGGATGGCTACATACTTCCTTGGGTTTCATATCCCGAAGCAGCAGCTACAGGGCACTCTTGGGAACAAAATAGAATACTTCAGTCTGTCCCAGTATGACAGTTCCTTTGAGTCCCTACTTCATATGCTCAAAGACTGACTGAAAATGAGATCCTGTGTTTATGTCAATGCTGCCTCTCTTTCAGCACATATAGTGCCAGCTTCTCATATGCTGTAAACTACCACAGATCATTTAAAGCAGAACATGCTGAGGCTTCCCAAGATCATGCATGAAAAATAGACGTCCAAGTTTGGATTTCACAAGAGTGTTTTGTCTCCTGATACCTCCTTAAAATAAGCATTTGTAGCTATGTATGTGATGCTACACTCTTGCTTTCCTCAGTGGCACGCTCCATCCTTACTGAACTGAGTTCAGTGTGAACAGTGACCAGGGCCCTTAAGAGCTTACTGTGACTTAGACCACTCTGCACCTTGGAATTGTATTACAATAAATTTACACAAATGATAGAAATCAAAATAAAGTCAGTTCATTAAAAGAATAGCCTGAGCTACGAGAAGAGCTAGAAAGGAGTTGTGAAATCCACGTTCAGCCATTTGATCCTGCAGAATTTCTGGGATATGACTCTAGAAATCATTGAGTATGGATCCTAATTGCATGGGCCATGGCAGAGTTTGGCAGGAGAAGAAAATCAGTGGAAGGTGTGCCCAAAAAGACTGAATATTGAGCCTTATAATTTGATACTTGCTACTAAAATACATAGCAAGGAATAGAAACAGTGGCTTCTTTTCTACAGAAGAAAAATCCAAAGTCATAGGTGGAAATAAAAGCAGAATTCAAAACGTGATTTTATTTAGCTAATCAACATTGTAAATTTTGTTTTATTCATTTAATGGTAGCTTCCTTTAAATGGGTATCTTTTATTAATTTTTTTTCTTTGTAATTGTTTTGCCAGCTCTCAGGACAGTCCTGTCAAACGTCACTCTGACGCTGTCTTCACTGACAACTACAGCCGCTTTCGAAAGCAAATGGCTGTGAAGAAATACTTAAACTCAGTTTTAACTGGAAAAAGAAGGTACTAAAGAAAGCAAATACGTATTGGTTCAATATTTGTATGATATTGAGACTTCAAGAATTATACCCATGTATGTATACAGAGAGGACAAACAAAAAGCAGTGAACAACAGTGATTTTATAATGTAGTTTCTAAGATGGTTTTCAAATACAGACAGTATTTTCTTCCAGACTGGAATTGATGCTGCGATCAGATTAGAATAAAAGAAAAAAGAGAGGACAGCACCTGGCAATTTAAAAAAGTTTCTGACAGATTCTTGAAATGCTTTTTTTCCTATTAAAAAAAGCCCCTTAAGGAAAAATCCACATTGCTATGGAACATGAACAACAATTTTATAAAGAAAATGCACTATTTGTTGAAAACTCACTTTTAAGAAAAAAAGCCTTTGCTTTTTAGCAGAAAAACTATATATCCTAATCAGTATAAGTGAGAAGTGCCAGCCTATGTTTTTGTAGAGCTTATATTGTTTGCTTATTTACTCATTTACACAACTGCTTTTAAACTCATGTCTCTTCACCAGTTAAACACGTTATTTCATGTGATTTATAACGTTTTGGCATAAATGTAATAAAACATGCAAGAGCTACAGCTAGAAGGCGGCTTTGCCTGATTCTTTACTTTTTCTTCTTAAAGCAATAAAACTTGTTTCTGATCCATTACAGCCAGGAAGAGCTAAACCCTGCTAAACTTCGAGATGAAGCAGAACTTCTTGAACCTTCTTTTTCAGAGAACTATGATTCTGTAGATGAGCTGCTGAGCCGCCTCCCACTGGTAAGCCCAGATTTCCTTTCCTCTTGCTGCTATTTGGCATAACCCATAAATTGAAAGTAATCCTACACGAAGTGTGGCCTGTCAGAAGAACAAAATCATCTAGAAGAGAGCCGTGCTCCATGAAAGAGTGAATGTTTCTATAGGGATTTTGTCTGAATATAATAATAATTTTAATAACAATAATTAAGTTATCCCATGATCGCTATTATTGAAAATTCCTAATTAAATGGCACTGTTAATAATATACCTAACTCACCTGGGTGTTTCAACTTGTGTGCACTGCAGCATAAAACTAGAATTGACTCATTTTTAATAACAAAGATTATTATTTCTTCAGACAACAAATCTAAGGATATTTCTTTTAACAATAGTAATAAAAAAGCTGCATATTTTATTTAACATCTATTTCATTAGAAGGGAGTTGCCCCTAGAACTAAGAGGATCAGCAGTGTGAGCCCTAAGCATTAAGAAAGCACTTGACTCCCACCTAAGGTGTGCTGAAGAGGGATTGTCCGACATGGAAATATTGCAGCAACTGTTTTACATTTAGCTACTACTGTTTTTCTAAAATTATTCGTAAATATGTTTCTTTGGTTTCCTGAAATGTAAACCCTTCTACATCAGAGCACTTGCAGAGATGTAAAATCAAAAGGGTAACTTAGGAGTGAATCCAGCTTGGTATTCCTGAATATGTATTATGAAGTTGATGACAGGCATTTTGTCATTTAGCTGTGCCTCAACCACAAGTAAAGAAAAAAGAAAAAAGGTTGCTTTTAAAGATTTTTTTTTTTTTTGAGGGAGGAGGGATATGAAAGAAAAGATATTTCTCCAGACTGTTGTTTCCTTCCAAGTCTGAAAGAAAATGTTCTTTTCCGTTCCACAAACGTGGCAGGTCCTCCAAAATTCCAAAAGATTAAACAGGATATAAACTGCTCATGCCTCAGGGCACAAAACAACTTCTAAGTGATGAGATTCAGGAAAAAATATTCTTTTTACACATTGCAAAAATATCCGCTTCTGGATTTTGCACCTTCTAAAACTTCTGGCATTGACTAAGTGAGAGTAGTGGTGCTATGGGTCACAGGTGTCTTCCTGCAAATATTTTCAGTCCTTTCCTTTCTTATGGACTGTACTGATGATCCAGATCTGCCTATCACTACCTCACGATTGACAGTTCCTGTTCATTTTAACACAGTGCCCTGTTGCTGGTGCAGTAAGCGACCTGCATTCATGTATCTATTTAATGATACTGTTGTTTTCAAAGTGAGCTGTTCTGTGCTCTAGATCAATGTGCAGTAACATTTTTGCCTAATTCTTCGGCCTTTCTTCCTCATCCTACAGCCTTGTCTGCTGACTGTAATGCCCACCAAGCCCCTGTCAATAGCTCTATTTCGTGCAATTGCTTTGTATCAAGTGTTACTTCTTGTCCTTTCTCTGCTTTTATATACCTCATGATGCAACTGCTTAGAAAAATAACTTTTAAAACATATTTCTTCTTTGCTTTTCAGGACCTCTGAAGGACATCTGGTAAAGTCTACAAGAACAAGCTATTTTTGAGTTCCACATAGTATTTCAAAGAGATGACTTTAGTCATCAAACCAGAACAAATATGTTGTGAAGTGAAAGTTGTGATATATTTGTTTCTTATGTAATAAAAGTTGATATTTACATTGTAAATATTACTCTAGAGTTCTCTACTGAAACCTGTACATATGAATGCCAGTTTAACTCATGAGAAGTCTGAGTCCATATGCTGTAAATCCCTTACTTCAATAAATTAATTTGAAAATGAGTGTGCAGCTGAAAAGAGCCCATCATTACAAATTAATTGGCTTATTTAGGTGCAGTACAACTTCAGATAAGCCTGTATGATAACAGGGATACATTTCCAGATAGTTTCATAAACAAGTGTAAAAACATGAGGAAAAGAAAATGTAAAATGTGTAAAATTGCATTGCAAAGATGGCTGAATGTTACTGCCGATAAAAAGGGAATGCTTTCTTAGCAGCACACCAAGCGACCAGAGAAAATGAAAAAACATTAGAAATTATTTGACCTCTGACAACGTATATTATTCCTGTTCAGATTTTTAATATTTCACAATACCCAAATTATATTAAGACCAAAAATGTATCCTTTATTTTCAGTCATGTTTTGGATACGCTGTGGCTGACAAAGCACACAAAGAGTGTTATCCCTTGATTAATTTGATGTCTGAAGTCATTGGTTATTCTACATTTAATTGTCTGTAGCTTCGATGATGAAACTACTGCTTATATATATTTAATAGATCTGAAGACACTTTACTATTTTTACAAAATGAATGTAATTTGCAGAATACGCAGACAATAAATCATTTTATTATCATGGCAAACTATTACTGTTTTGAATCAATGTCGTATGTACCTGGAACAGTAGAGGTCACAGTAGGTATCTCTGTTACAGTAATAGAGGAAGATATTATTTTTAAACTGAGAAACACAATGTTATATCTGAAAAACAAGCAATTAAACCTCCAGTCCAAATTTCTTTATCTTTATGTCATTGTAGCTTAGTATGGAACCAGAAATTTTCAGCTGATTTTCAGATTTAAACAATTGGATCATTTTCCAAATAGTTATTTACTGTTTTAAAGACCAAGCCATTGCAGTAAGGGAAGCATGTGGTGCTGCATGAACATGTGAAATGCATGTTCATACATGACACTAGCCAGGACACTCCCATGACTCCTCTCCCACTTCTTAGATTAAATTTCAAGTAGAAAACTTATCATACCTACTTACAAGTCCAATTTCAAGTATATCTATATATCATACATATGCATGCATAGACAGTGATAAAACTGATTTACAAGTTTCACTTATAAGTATACTGTTCTCATTTAGAAGGAAGCTTCAAACATGACAAAATTGAGATTTCTGAAGACTAGTTCTCATAATTATGTAGCCTTCTGATTTGCAATTTTTTTGAACATTTGGAACTGCATGGCAAAAGAAAACCAGCTTGCACAGATCAGATGCTATTATTACTATTTCTATCGAGCCTCATCAGAATTTATTTTAACCTAACCCAGTGAATGGTTCACAAAAGTTAGATGTAAATTTGAAGTGTTGAAGTGTTTGAAGTGTTGACCACTTGAAAAGTGGTCTTCTAATGGTAGTCCACTCTCAATTCCTCTTATGAAAATTTGAGCACAAAAGTGGCTTTGGATATACTTGAAGAATACTAACTGACTGATGCTATACTACCTAGTAGGAAATTTTCTTTGGTGTAGTTTCAACTTTGTTAGTATTTCTGTGATAAGTAATCTTAAAAAAAAAAAAAAGTAAAAAAAATTAAACTGAAAAAAAGTTGCACAAAGTCTTCATACACAAAACTTTTTGTTTAAATATACGTAATGTTCATTCAATTTAAAGTAATGAAAATTAGAATGATTAAAGTTCTGAGTCCACAATTCCAGAATTAATTTTTTTTTTCCAAATTTTCCTTTTAAAAAAATTATTTCCAGTTTACCAATAAGGCATTGGATGGAAGAGCTTGTAGTCCATGTCTAATGCTTAATATCCCAAATATTTTCTTCTCCACAGAAAACTGCAGAACTGACGAAAATTAGAACATGTCATTTGCTGTGTTACAATGGAGATGGAGGGGGTTACAGAAAAAAATGTGTGTGCTTATTAGTAAATTCTATATATATTATAAAATAGAAAATTAAAAACCTTGTAGTAATAATTAAAATAATACTGATAGCTTCATCAGAGGGTTAGAAAACAGTCTGCAAAAGGCATGCTAAATTCTTTGTACATTCTGTGTACAATTCCGTGTTGCAAAACCTAGCACTGAAAAGAGAGATACTAACCTCCAGAACACTATGCTTGAGTTGATATTTGTGTTAAAGGATGGGGTTTAACTTATCACATCTTTTGACATTCTATAGGAGATATAAGACCAAATTAATATATTGAGGTTAGTTAATTGTGAAGAATGTAACATTGTACACCTCAGCTCCATGAGCAGGTGGTTATGGTAAGGTCAAGTGATAAAAATTGAAGAGAAAATTGCAGCATTTCACTAAATGAGACAAATTTTCACTCTGTCAATGAGTCTTGACATGTCACCAGTCTCACATGTCACCAATGTCGCTTGACATGTCAACAATCTTACAATCATCTGCAAAATGTCATAAAAGTGGAATCAAAGTGTTAATATTAATTAAGAGGATGAAATGGGGCAACTCCGAAGACAGTGTCAAGAGGATTGCTATGAGGAAAACAATTACCTAGGTGATTTAGAAGAAAAAATGCAGCCAGTCAGGAGGAAGGAATAAGTCTGTGAAGGGTTACTGGGGTATATGTTAAAGAAATATCTCACCATATTTCCCTAGAATTTCACTTCTAACAAGACAGAAATAACTGTGATTGTAGAGGGTAGAACTCATTGGTTTTTGTTTTATTGAATGGGGGTTTTTTTTGGACCTACTCCATGGAGCTCTTAAAGAAAGGGACAGGATCACCTTTAAGTGCATTTTTACCAGCACTGGAAGGGGATATTTTCTGATTCTGAGTCTACGGAGAAGATTTACATGCTTGGGTACATCTTTACAATCATTACCCACCCCACAGCAACCCTCAGGATTGCATATAAAACACGAGAACTACAAAAGGTGACAACACATTTTAAAGTTCTAACCAGTAAAAACACATCAGAAATTAATAAAACTCTAACAATTCCTCTGATATTTTAAATGGGTTTGAGGGGTTATGAGTATTTGTTCCACCTGAAATGCTGAACCAAAATTTCTGTTTAAAAATATGAAAATGGATAACTTGAATCCAAAGCACAGGTATAACTTGATGCATAAAAATACTGAATTCTCTTCAAGGACATATCTTTGGCTAAGAGATTACGTATATAGGAACAATTTATTTGCTTGCAAGGCATTAGGGAAAGGTAGATGGAAAAGGCTGTCCATTGTTTCTTGTGATTATGCTTTGCACTACCTCTTTCATTTTTCCTTATTTTGTCTCTTCCTCCTTTACTTACACTAAGCTTCCCCCCTCTGTTAACAGTCTCAGCTTTGGCTTGCAAAGCTGGTATATGTGTGTATACTTACGTTTTTGAGAGGAACAGTTACAGCAGATCTTAAATTTATGGTGCAGTAATTTAATAACTGCCAGCCTTGGTTATGGAGATGAGTACTGCAGAGAACATGGCACAACTAGATTTGCAGGAGCAACCTGTCCTGCTCACAAACAGTCCCTCACTTCCCACTAGAGTTTTCTCATTTGGTTTGTGAAAGGCACAGAAGGCTGACCTTTCCTTGGATACATCAAACAGAATGTGTGGCCTCTTGGGGCTCACTCTGGCTCGGGTAAATACAGTATTTTCAGCTTTTCTTTCTCCTTTGGAACAGTCATAGAGAAATGGCTTGCCAGGTTGACAAGATGGTTTAAGGCTGAAGGTAGGAAACTAGACACTGGTCTTTTACATCAATCTTTAAAGAAGTCTGAAGAATAATTTGATTCATCTTTTGCTTCTGAAGTAAGAAACAGGAAAAGTTTTACTTCAGTTTTATAAACAGATGCATGCAAGCCACTTAGTAGGGAGGAGAAAAAGTAGCTTTCCCTTGTGGGGATGTGTTTTTAATAACTTAATTTATCAACATTCATAAATAAAAATATGAGTGGTTATTCAAAGATTAAGCTGAAAGTGACATAAATCATAAAAGTACAGTGAAAAAAGATAATTCTCTTATCAAAATATCAACATTCTCTTGGTGAAAACATTTTCATTAGAGCATGTTTTTAGGAAAGGATTGGGGTTGTTTCAATAATAAGGAGAAAAAAGATCTTGTCCTTCCCCACTGAGTGATTAATACTAGAGTTTTGCATAGGATAACATACTTAAAAGACTGTAAGTGAGGTTGGTCTCTGGGCTTGAGAAGGGAAGCATGCAGTAAGAAAGAAGAAACTGGCAAATGTTGAGACAGAGCAGGTGAAGACTGTGTACTCAAGAAAGTACCTGATGTTGAATCTAGTTTATATATGGGTGTTTGTTCCCTGTAGATTTAAGACTTGCTTTGAGAAGAAAGGTGTCAACTCTTGCTGTCAAAGGACCTCACATCATACAAAACCATTCATCAAGATAATAAGCTCCATAACATGACAAGGAGCACAACTGGGTTGTTTGTCCCCTCATTCTGCTGCTGCACAGCAGCTTCTGGATCTCGTGGCTGTGCTTATTGGGAACCTTCCTTTAACTGTGAGCATAAATGTTTGACAGACACCTTACCAATCATTTATTACCATCTTAATGTTCTCATTGTAAGAGTACCATTACTCTTCTCAGTGAGTTCTATTCCTAGATGTATTTATAGACTGCATTTCTCTACCAGCCCTTGCTTTGTTAGACTGAAGAAACAAAATCTTTTTTGTCTCATCTTGTAAAGTACTCTCCATTTGAGTGAGTTTACTACTCCCATATTACAGTTTACCAAATGCAACTTCACCTTCAAAATTATTAAATGACTCTGAATGTCTCTTCTTTATTGCAGTCATTTTGGAAAAGTGGCTAGTGATTTTGAGGGCCTCTGTTTTGAGGACTTTGGAAGAGCTGATTTTTCAGTCTGGATAGTTTTAGAGTTCTTTTTTTTGGTACTTCTTTAATGTTTACAAGTTTCCAAAAGCTGAGGAAGCAGAATCACCAGGCACTTGAAATACAATACCCTTTTTGGGGTGAGTGGAGGAGGAGCCACTCAATCCACTCTAAAATGTGGGTAAAGGGAAAACTGGATTTTTAAACAGGCAGGTTCCCAGGTTATTAGGTAGTTTCACCTAGATGTCAGAATGCATCCTTTTACATGGCTATAGCCCATATTTTTTAATCCAATTTTCTTAATCCTTAACAGGGATTACCTTCTGGATCATTAGTCTACTGCTGTGTAGGAATAAAGAAATCTAGCTGAGTGGACTACTTGGGTCATTGCTCTCTGATTTATGATTAATTCCCGGTTCGGTACAGGTGAGAATACAAGTGCTTAATGTACCCTACTTTCAAAAAGAAGGGTCTTAATTCTGTAAAGGTCAAAATTAATGGGGCATTGCATGTTCTGTAACTTCCAGGCTCCATTTAAATGTATTTTCCCAAAGAACGGCTAATTCAAAATTTCATTTCCCTGGCCTTAGCCAAGTTGAATAGCTCTTGCACCTTTACAATATTCTGAGGGTTTCTGGAACCATACATGAGATAATTAGGTTGCTTTTTTGGTGATGGAACAAACAGAACTTCACCAGGTAAAGTCAGAATGACATTTCAGTGGGACATTCTTAGCTCTTCTTTATAAATATGTTCGCAGGATCTAATTAATAAATATGTGCATGACCAATAGACAATTTATCTCTGTAATAAGGACTAATCCATATAAATGTTGCATTTTATATTTCTAATTACATTACCACTTAACAATTCCCTGAGAGAAATCTATCAGAAATTCTGCTTCAAAGACTTACTGTGTTTTATACTAATTTTATGTTTTCTGAATTATAAACTTCAGTGTAAAAAGACCATGTGACATAATTACAATACATGCAGATAGCTAAATAATTTTCTGTTAAAAAGTGAAGAAATCAATCCATGAGAATCTCTCCTGCCCCAGCTTCACTCTGGAGCTGTAACGGTAGACCCCAGTAGAAAAGATTATGGTTTCAACGACTTCTACACTGGCTCTGCTAAAGATTAAAGCAGGTGCTGTAATCTAGGCTGCTGATTAAACTTTATAAGGGCTGTGCATTGATGGAGGAGCTCTGGGACGCTCAGGAACTACAGTCTTACAAATTCAGCCCACGACATACATACAGATTAAAGAGGTTTCTTTTTAGCTATCTCTGCACTGGTTGAGAACTTTATACTGCGGATTTCCCTGAGTACTCACTGTTATTTTATGCTTCCTTATACCACTGCTCATAAACAAAGGAATTTTAAAGAGCATCTCATTGTAACTTATGTGCATAAAATCACAGTATAAGGAAGACACTACAAGGAAGAGACAACTTTGTGAAGTGTTATTCATTGCGAAGAATCTGCTGCTGAAAATAAATAAGGGCAATCTAAGTCCTTTGTCATTTTAAAATCAAATTTATACTTAATTTAATAATTGTTAAACATTTAGATATTTTTTTCCTATTTCTACATTATTATCTTCAGAAACAGAGGCTTGTCTAGGTCTAATTTCCTGAGATTTTAATCTCAAATGTTGCAAAAAACTTATGGGTTTTAATGCTTAGGTGCAGTAGATACACACTACAAAGTTCTTGGAGTAATTACCCAGATATAATAGAAAAAATTAATTAATAATTTTATATTTGCTTTTTGAGATGTTTCTTCTATTACGGCTTTTCAGGAATGTATTGATTACAGAATTTCATCCAGATAATAATTTTAAGTAAATTATATAAATATTAAGTTGCCAAGGACAGCTTGTCTAGCTGTCATTTTCCCTTGGCATTCTGCACCTTAGATGCAAGCTTAAATTGGAACACATTGCTAATGTTTTATACAAGGAACCAAAATAAAATAGCATAAAATGTAAGTAAATAGAAAAAAAACCTTTATGCTCTATCTATACTTCATAATGGTAGAAAGTTTTAAGCTGAATCATTAAAAGACATAAAAAAAAAATTATTTAGGCTTTTTAAAGTTGGTTGCACTGTAACCTAGGCAAATGAATGTTTTCAATATTGTTTTCCTTTGGCTAGTATTTATTGCCAGCAAACAAGAACTCCAAGCAACTGAATTTTGAAGACTGTCTCAATTTTGTTTGGAGACAATTTGTTTAATTAAAGAACCATTCATATCCAGTTTAGAAATATTTGGAAAATGTGTTGCAAGCAAGGTATTTTCCAGATACACGCTTTCTGCTTTGTTGAGGAACCCAGCACATCTATGACTTCTCTGAATTGTTGTTTGCAGGAATAAATACTGCATTCACAGCCTGTCAGAAGCATGTGATACTTCCCTGGTTTTGACCAGCTGTGACCCCTTCTTCCATCAGTAAATGCAAAGATGTAGAGAATACTCATTGTTTTGGGTTACAAAATAGTTCCAGAGAAAGTGAAATCTTATAAATATTAAAATATCACTCAAAACTAAGGAAGTCTACATTTTTAGACAGAAAAATGGAATATATATTACCATTTTTGGTGTTGCAAGATAAATCAAATGCCATTTGGGAAAACGTGCTTTGCTGCATGCTTATTTACTGAGTGTACATTATGATACACATGTGTATACTCCCCCACACACTTGTATATGTAGCTGTTTATCTAACTTTTGGCAGGTCATGGACTTTCCAGAGGAAATGATCATAAGATGAAAATCCTGCAGCATAAAGCATAAACATGGTTAATCTAAACTTTGCTTCCCGCTACCTTCAGGTTCACTATATCATTCCAGCTGGTCACTATAGCATTGGAGTTCACTTCTCACTACTCTTAGAAAATTCCTTATAAAGAAATGTGGGTCTTTTTCTGATTTTCTGCCTTAGGGTTCCACAGGGAGGAATGCAACTATCAAAGTATGTATTCTCTGTAGACTTCATAAGTCCTTGTAAGGTCACAGTTAGTTGTTGATAAACAGAGAAGATATGACTGGCTCTACAGATTTACAAAAACTGAAAATACATCCTGATCACATATGACATTGTTCTTGTGAATCCAAAAAACCTCCAACACTTGGGAAATGGCAATAGATATGAAGATGGCATAGACCACTGATTTTATGGGTAAGCCAAAGAAAGGTCCATGTAAGGAGAAAAACTGGACTAAATCCTATTCAAGACAGCAAAAAATACTGTGGATCAGGATTCAAATGTGCCATTTTGATATGACAAGAGTCTTATGTAGGGTGTTGTTCATGAATAATTTGCTGAACAATTGTATAGAATTAGTATATTAAAGAAAACAGATACCAGTTTTAGCCACACATCCTACTTCTAATTGTAATCTCATTTGCATATCACAACTCCATTGCAGTCACACCATATATAAATAATACATTGCATCAAGAAACACTTTTAAACTTGAAACGTATATCATAATATGACATAATTTGAGACAAATAATACTCACATAGTATTTAGTCACAGCAGTTAGAGCGTTAGGCTAATTGAAGTCCATTTGATGGAGCTCTCAGAGAGTTTAAATAGGAAAGAAAAGAATTATCAGGTGAGTCAGTCATCTCAAATTATTTCTCATTTACAGTCGGTTAGGATTTAGGACATATTAATTAGTTTAGAATGAAAATTCCTGCCTAAGAGCTAGTTGTTACACGCAGCCCCTGGCTCTACTGAAGTTCACAGTAAGTCCCTACCACAAGATGAGAAACTGTTTTATATTTAAAATGGCCTCTTGGCCTAGAGTAAGATTCCCAACCATGTGCTTCTGAGATGATTCACATGCATAGTTTAGAAGTGATTAGTTGTACTGGTTTCCATACTCATCAAGGAATAGGAAAGAAATCGAGAAATTAAGAGAGGAAATGTAATTCATAAGCAATGAGGACTGTTAAAAAGGTAGGTCTGATTGCAGCAAGCACCTGGGAAACCTATTAAGATCACAATTAGCTTGTTATTTCCTCTGATGTGGAAGAGTTCAACTTGTTATAATG
>NW_008604643.1:15099-67678 GCF_000691845.1 Merops nubicus
CTGGACAAGCGATGGTTTTACAAATGGTTTTATTATTTTAAATGTCAAGTTAAGCCCCCAGACTAAATAATAATTAAAAAAAATATCCAAATGCCCTTTCCTCAGGTGTTTTCTCAAATTCAATTCCTACTGAATGTGAATCTTTTCAGAGCTCTCCAATATGTGCTAGCATAAAAATGTTGCTCAACCACGCATGCAGATGCCTCCTCTCCTGCTTGGCAGGGATTTTCTTAGCAGGCAGGCCAAGGATAAATATCACCATGGCATTCCCTTAGGAACACTGCATTAACGTACATTACAAGAGTTTAGTGGAGACTGACTCAGTTCACAAGGGCTGCTTTTCATCCTTTAAGATCATAAAGTACAAGAGCTGCACTCTTTCAAGGTACAGAAGAAATTACTCAGTTTGCATGTATAGCATTATTTACTCCAGCATAACTCTTTGCAGAAACAGTTTTTATTGGATAAACTCATCTACTAAAATTCCAGTGCAAGAAGTTTTTTGTTAAAGTTTGTCTGGAATGTGGAATGTGGGAAAAAAAAAAATACGGAACAGTTTGTGATAGATTCATCTTTTTTTTTTTTTCATATTACGACCTGCTTTATATTTCTTACATTTAAGATTGTGTTCAGAAAAAAAGTAGAACATTGATTTTCATTATCTGAAGCATCTAGTTAAAGCTTTAGCTTGACCTGAGACCTTCCCATTAGTCTCAAGGTAGAGATCAATGGTCTTACATAGTGCAAAGACATATCAAAGAACATATATCAGTTCTATAGAGAATTTATTTACTTTTGCTTCAGTCAGCCTGTTACCCTTCTTTCTAGAAGACTAATTAACAAAGCAAAGAATATACATTAATTTTCTCTTACAACATCTAACATGATTTGAAGGAAATGTACAATATTCTCTATGAAAATCTTTGTTCAAAAGGTTAAAATATGGTGGTATTAAAATGCACTGATGATATTTTCTGTTGATAATGGAATGTATAAAACATTCCTGATAACTGTAGTAATTTATTCAGATTTCACTTGTATTTTGTATCTAATACAAATGTGTTCTTACCTTTATCAACATACTGGAAGAGGAAAGAGAAAAAAAAAATTCAGTTAGGCAATCAACAGAAAAAAATCCCTCTAACCCTTCCACTTGACATCTGCTTCATCATTGGAAAGGAAATAAATATGTATTATAGACATTTGGCTAAATAAAGCCACAACTACAGCTGTTATAAAAACTGTGTGGAAACGATGTCTTTGAAAATTGTCAGATCTCTGTGGCCAGAATCCAGGAATTTTGTATTCTCACAAAACGCACTTACATGATACCAAAAGTGTCTTAGCTATTTCTGGTTCATACTTTATGAAAATCTTGAGTCTGAATGCTTTTTCTGTTTAGTGTGTAACAGCTGATATGTTGGAAGGTATTATTTCTCTTTACAGACCTGGCTTTTCTTACTTCCTCAGTCTGCTATGGTTGCAATATCTCTGCTACAGATTTTGCATGAGTTAATCAGTTTGGTATATCATCAGAATTTAAAATTAAATATTTTCTAAGATATCTGTGGTCCAGACCCAAGATATTTACTTCTGTGTATTCTGAGATATTTACTTCTGTAAAGTAGGGCCAGAAACTTACAGAATCATACATCTGTAATTCAACATGCATTTTATTATAGTCGTATTGGTCATATTCCTAGAAGGAGCATGATGGTTCTGAATACAGTTCTACTATCTGAATACATATTTAGCTCAGCAGCTGCTACAAATGCAGGTTGTTGATGCACAGTGTTAATTGATAAGTACTTGTAAAGAATAGAGAAAAAAAATAAGCTCGCATGAGCTGCCTAATAAAGCTGCATTTGCTTCTTGATGTGAGGAGAATTAAATAAGCAATTGCAGTAATGAAGGTGTCAGAGGACTTAGAGAGAAATCATGACTTTTGCTGTTTACAGTCTATCAAAAACAACTGTTTCCGACTGTGTCTGATTAGTTTTCTTTCCAACTGTTGTCTTGCCACAGGAGACTTCCTAGCACTCATTCTATCTCTTTCTTTTTCTTGTCTCAATACATTATTGCAATTAAAACTTTGGTACTTGGGTTTTATGGTACTTAACACCTATGATTTAACAGGAGTCCTACCTTTGTGAAACTGTAGGTGTGCACCAGTAAACTAAGCATACCATAAATAAATTTTGAATTTATATTAAATACACTTATGGCCAGGAGATTCAGGAAATTTTATTTTTTTTTAATCTAATCCATCTCTTATAAAGTTTGAAATAATTTTTTATTACTCTTACTTTAAAAATAACCGGTATCAAGTGGCTGATTTTCCTTTGAGTCTTATACTGTATATTTTTTTTTCCAGGGCATGGCAACAAATTACAGTGAAAAGAGTCAAATTTTAAAGGACTCCATGCTAATATATACACTTAAAATAACAATCAGGATGTATGTCTTTCTGGTGTCAAAAAAAAATGAAGTTGTAGACATACAATGGGATTCAGTTTTTCAATTCACAGTCATTTGAGGAAGAAATCATGACACTGTTTGGAATAAGTAAATTAAAAATGTTGCAAACCCCACAATTAATTATTCATAATTAATTGCTTCACATTCAAGATCCTGCTTATGTTTACACTGTATGTGAAAGGTATATTAAAAAGTCAAAGAACAAATAGGAGCAGCCCTATTGATAGCTGAACTCTGATATTTTATTTGGTGTAGGAAATCTGTGTCAGTTTCAGTTGGGAAAAGTAATATATTTTAATGCATTGACATATATTCTCCCTCAGTTTCATCTGCACTGAGATAAAGTTAGGTGTAGAAAACCCTTGTGGAATTTATATTTTATATAGATTTTTTTGTGTATATGTTTTTAGTGGGTGGAGTTTTTGTGTTTTAATATAAAGATGTTTATTACCTTAGTATAAAAATAACTTCCACTCATAGAATCATGGAACTATAGAATGGTTTGGATTGGAAGGGATCTTTAAAAGTCATCTAGTTCAACGCCCGCTGCCTATTTATTCCTAGAATAACAGGTTTCATAAGGTCATTCTGCTGCTTATTTATAAAAGGAAGAGTGTCTTAAATATGGTTGATGTTTATACCACAGCAAAACCCTAAAGAGGTGTTACTGTATCATCTTAGATAAATTGTAAGATATGCAAAAATATTTTGCCCTGAGTTATGGTCAGTTGTAACAAAACCCCCAAATAGCCTGTTGTAATCCTATTTCAGATCATTAGAGCTCCATTTTGTAACTGTACATCCTCTAGTCTCTTCTCTGTTGTAAGCTGTGTTTACACAGAAAACCTAGATCTATTTACATGTAAATAAGACTTGTCTCTAAGTGTTACCTGCTAGTCATTAACAGTATGGAAGTGAATCTTATTAAACTTTACACAAGAGTTATTGTTGATTCCAGTTGCCAGAAAACAAGGTGGGAAGATATCACCTCAAAGCATGAGAGATATTTCTTGAAAGAAATCTGTTTATCAAAATGTTGGCTGAGCACATAATATATATAGGCATATGAACAAGGAAATGAATTATGATGTATAATGTGTCTTAAACACAAATGAGAGAGCTTCATTTCACGGAAGACAAAACTGCAATTTGATTCCTTCAAAAGAGAAGAAATCTCAATCAAACACCATTGTTTGTGGTGACTAGTGACACTAACTACAAAAGATTAGTGAGCTTGGTGTAAACTGTTTCTTGGACTGATCACATGTTTCAAGGAGATGGGTTTGTTGCAGGGGCAGGGAGAGTGGCATGGATAAGCTGTCTTTTATGGACCCTACCAGGGCTGAGTGTCTATAGCATTACTAATGCCCTATCCTCAGCAGTACAGGTTCTCAACAACTTGTAATGCTGATGAGTATGCTTGGCAGGGTGTGCTTTTATTGTTTTCTACAGATACTTACATAGGCCTTTGAAAAACAAAGAGATGTGGTACAGCTACAAAGTCAAGACACAAAGGCAGTCTGGGTTAGCCATACCATAAATGCCAAGTCCTTCTCTCACACCTTCATGATAGATACACCCCATGTTAACTGAAAGCATGGCAGATCATAACAGTAATAATAATAATTGAGTTGACTTTATCACATTGAGTTACATTAGCTGATAACAATATTAGATTGTTCTAACAATAATACTATTATATAATAATAATACTATTATTATAACTAAAGTTCTATTTAAAAGACTGACATCTGTTTCAGGAGAAGCCAAAGTATAACTCATAACACATCTGCAGATCCTGAACAGTGATAGCCTGAATTCTGATTTATCACAGGGAAGAATTTGTGGTGAGAAAGCTACAGGGCACCTGCGTCCTTCATTAGGGTGGATGGAGGAGAAGTGCAGCAGGTGCAGAGGTTCACCTGAATCCAGGGAACCTTGTATGATGCTGATGTCCCCCCAAGTGTGGTAGAGGTATTGTCATCTCTCTGATGTCAGTGTTATAAGTGTGATGACTCTCAAATCTCTTTCAGTGTCAACATGGTTGATCATCATGCTTCATTTTCCCAAAAATACTCCTTTTCTTGAATAACACCAACCATTGTGTGCCATTTTACTGTGGCACATAAAGTGCCAACTGTTTTTTTTTTTCTGCCAGAGGTTTAACATTTACTCTGAGTGTCATATGCTGAATGACTGATAATATTAATTAAAAACAAACAAGGAAATTATGAATAGACACAGGAAGTCTGATGCAAGATGGTGCTTTTGGTGAAAACAAGCTAAAATAAATGGTGTCTTGCATTTTCCTTTGTAATGGAAAAAGAAGTAAATAATGAGATATAATGAGAGTAAAATATTTTAAGTTTAAAATAATAAACACTAAGAATTATTATGTGCATCTATAATGTGTAATTATCATATATTACACATAATTATTTATGCAATCTAGGAAGTAAAAATAAAAATGAATGTTACATAAAATCTTGTATAAGCATTCAAAAGACTAATGATAAGGTAGCCAACACTGGACAAAACTAGCAAATACTGCAGGCAAATACTGAGAGCACTGTATTAATTCACTAGTTTTTAAATTTAGGCCTAAGTCCCAAAAGCTTATTGATAACTGAACCAGAAAGTATATGTAAGATGGTACAAATCAAAAAAATAATAAAAGGAGAAGTCTTTTCTACTCTTGCCTGACCCTGAAGAAACCTAAAGACACCCAAAGTAATTAAAATTTTTACATTTCCTAAGATGTCTTAAATTCTGCTGCTGGAAGAGTCCAGAAGCCCCTCAAGCCACAGCAGATGTGATGCTTATGTCTCATCAGTACCCACAGAGCAGATGAGCTGCTGCTTATTGTATCTGGGTGTGTTGAGCTGGGGTTATTCTCTGAACTCACCTATACATCAGCATCCCAGTTTTCTTTCTACAACCCCAAGAAGTGGTGAAATTCCCCCTTTGCCGACAACCTATGGGTGTGAGCACTTATGGGTCCTCAGCAATTGTCAGATCAGATTCAAGCTCAACTTTATAGCAAATTGTGCTAACCAGAGGGATGTATGTGTTCGGGCAATGGTCAAGAAAAAAGAACATTCTTGAGGCTTCCTGTTGAAAATGCTTTGTTATAAACAGGCTAATAAAAACTTCATGATGCGCAGGAAACAGAAAGAACTAATGAGGATGGGAGGAACATGGATTCTGGCTACTGCTACAAAGGCTTTATTTCATGTTTTGAATTAAAATACAGACTTGGTTTTGTAAGAAAGGGAATTATTCAGGCTTCTATATTCTGGTATGTGAGAAAAATAAAGAAAATAAATCCTGATAGTGTTCAGAGAAGTGTTCTACCCTTGAGATATTGCCTTGAGTTGGAATGGCCTGGATTAGGAAATGCCTTTGTCCAAGCATGCAGAGTTTGCAGATGCTCTTGAGAGCCCTGCTGTGTACAGGGAACTGCTGGCAATTTGTACACTCACTGCTGGCAATTCTTCAACAACAACTTCCATGGAAACCTTGTGTTTTTAAACCAACGAACAACAGTGGAGGCAGAAGTCTTTCAATAGCCATCCAGCAGTTGTGTCTCTCACAACAAGGTTTTATTTTAATCATGACAACACTAGTTTTCTTTCCATGACCACTCATAACTCTAGCATTTCTGCCGAAAGACTAGTAAGAGAGAGGATTCAGCACTCTGTTGGGTGGCCATTAGGTGACAATGACTTTTGGACATTTTGGATGTGAGTCAGTCTCAAACTGTGAATCCAAGGAAAACTGCAAAAACTAGTTACAATTTAAATCTGGAAGTGGTGAAAACTATATGAACAGCCTTGCCTGAGAAAGTAGTAAGAAGGCCCTAATTGACGTGAGGTTTTGCGAGAAACATGAAATTTGCTTTTCATAAAATTTGCCTGTGTGGGAGTTGGACTTTTTTTTGGTCACCAACTCAGTGATGAATAATATGTTACTTATTAAAAAGAAAATCTCTGACGACTATTGAGATCTCTGAAAGGAACAGATGCTTTTTATCGGAACTGGTTTAGACATGATACATAAAAATAGAGTGGAAAAAAGTCTTCAGTCAAAAACTTTTCCTCTAGGCAGGTACAGGTATAAAACCATATCATCTGACATATAAGCTGCTAACAGGAGACATAAAATACACTACTAACTTTGTTATTATTAACCTTTTGGATAGTCATTGATATTACAGTGCATAGGTAAGGAGCTCAGAATACTTCAAAGATATTAATTAAAACTCATGAACAACACTCCTGGGAAGTAGACCTAGAATCATTAAAATCATCTGACAGAAGAGGAGGAACTAAGCAGTAGAGAATATAAGTGACAATATCTAACATCCCACAAAGCCAGAAAAATGAATCTAATATCCTCCATTGTCAATTCATTGTTGTAATTGCTGGGAATCATCCTTTTACATTTAGAACATGTTAAAAGAACAAAAATTACCAGTGGACAGGTCCTGCAGAGTGGTACATGGTAGCAACACACCAGAGAGGCTTCTCATGACCTGGTTTCACTCCTCTAGCTGTAACAAAAGATAAAAATAAGCTGCAAAGTGCTGATTCCTCAGAGTTGATGGCTGCAGCATGACTTGAAATGCAAGACATCATCCACTTATTAAGGTACTGAATTTAGCAACTAATCCATAAGTATAGTACACTTTGTGCTCATATACTCAGTGTATAATAAGGAAATATGGACAGCTTTGCGTGTCTAAAGATGATTTGCTACTGTTACAGAAAACTACTGACATTAATAAACTCTGAGTGGAAAGGATTGTATAGTCATATAATCAAAGCTTAGTGGATTAAAATATGAAGGATACATGATATTCAGAATGAAAAAAATAAATTCTTCAATAATAGGGTTTGGATATTTCCACTTTCTTGAAGAACATATACATTCTTGTTTATGTTTTCTGTTCAAAACTACTCTTTTAATAAACTAGGGTCAAATGCCTGTAATCAGAAGCTATTAGAAGTCTACCAGAAATGTGTTTTAAAAACCAAATACAGATTTACACCATTTCAGAATGGTGTTCCAAATAAAATCTTTATTTTGATTTATATAATTGTTGCATTTTAAATGAGAATTTTTTTCTGGTAAACCGCACACAGAGCTACACAGCATTTAAGTCTTTTAGAACCAATTTTCAACACACATTTTTCATAATCATACAGATCGTATTTTTATAATGCATTTTAAAAAGACTTATTTTTTCAGTTATAATACTTTTATATTTTTCTTGAAAAAGACAGTGTTTCAAAAGTAATTGTTTTTTTAATTAGGAATTTTTACTAGCACTTCTGAAGACATGAAAACAGACTGAATTCAGTTCAGGTCTAATGAATTGTCCTTTAAAGTGTAAGGATGTCTAATGCTATTTGTAATAAAGACATTCGAGTTTTCCTTGACTTTATCTTTGCCATTTTTACTTGAAATTGCTTTTTGGTGTAACAGTTTTGTGTAAAAGTGACCTCCTTTTACAGGTGGTGTAAAGAGTGCAGACTTCTTCACCTTGTCTCTTATTAAATATAAATGGAGCTAGGTGGTTACACATTACAGGCCAAATTTAACAACCACTTTTGTTATGTTTATTTTGTTTGACTGAAATGCCAATATACTTTATAAATTCAGAAGACCAGTAAGTAATAGAAATTTTTAATATTGTGCCATCAAACATGCAACTGGATTCCAAAGATCTGATGAACCTTGACTTTTCACTAACTAAAGAAGACTACTTTACAGCTTTCTTCAGCAATGTTGTTTCCAGCAAATTATAGGGTGCCATTTATGAGGGAGCACAAACACTAAAAGATTATAAACAATACTGAAAATAGAATACAAGTCTGTGAGCTGTACATAAAACACATCTGCATCACTAAAAGAGTAGGGCACAACACAGTATCTATGCCTGCTAACATACAGACATCAGTACATGCCAGATTTTCCCACAGTGTCTTTCCATAAGTCAGTGTAGTTCCCCCTACTCTACTGCCTGCATTGAGTAGTATAGTAGCTCCGGTTATCTGGCAAATCACACATTTCATTTAACTCTCCCCTTAGTTGTTCTCCCTGTTTGTTTGTTTTTTTTTTTTTTTTTTTTTTTTTTTAAAGAAAAAAGTAATATTCTCCACAGGATGGGTCAACTGAGCAAAGCTGGAATAGGCTGAATACGATAGTACATGATATTTAACTAATTCACTCCAGAGAGATAAAAAGATATAAACAAATTACATCTGAAATAATCAGAGTAACAGTGTGTCAGAGTATCTTTTGTCATAACTCTACAGCAAGTAGCTCAGACACATTTCACCAAAGTATATGATACCAGCGAACCAACTTTCACAGCAGCAAACACCTGAGACCGCCAAATTACTTTGGAAAACACCAGGTGATGACTTTGGATCGCTCCTTACTGTTACCTCATTCCTTCATCAATGTATAACTCACCTCACTGACCCTCATAACAGAGGCTTTCCCTTATGTCCCATTGAGACAATAAATCAGCAAACAAATAAATCATCAAACAAATAAACTTCAATATCAAGGCTGACCTGATTTGCTTCTTGAATCTCTGTGCTTTTGAATCCTAAATATAGTATGCTTTCTTAGTTCTCAGGAGCTGGAAATCTCTACATCTATCTACATCTTGCTAGGCTGAAAAAAAAAATCTGGGATGCAATTTATCTGTATCTGGTTCTATGTGAACTTTTATCAGCTCTAATTGCCTTTCCGCTTTGATGTGCTCATAAAGTCTTTCAGCGCTTCCATTCCCTTCCCTCCCACTTGGGAAAATATCCCAATCCTCCAAATCTGACCTTTGGCTTATTTCATGAAGACGAAAGCAGAGAATTTATTCAGGCTCAGAGCAATACTAACGTCATTAACTAACTCCCCACTTTCTGTATATCCCTCAGTGGCTTCAAAGAATACTTGATTGGCTTTTAACTTGTGTATTTAAATGACATAAGACCAGATTTTTCTTACTGAAATATCTATTTCCTTTATTTTATTGCATTTGTAGCTTTACCTTTTCCTGAAATTTTTTTAAATAATTAATTTTCAAATTATCTTTTGTTTACTTATCACTCTGCTTATCAGACCAGTACTGATCATTTCCAGTCCACCTTTCACTCCTCCTTCCAGTGCAGTTCTTTCTCTTCAGCAGCTTTGACAAAATTGTGTCCCTCTGAAGTTAGCATGAGCTCTGGATTCTGATATTAACAACACCAGAAAGGTGCCTTACATGGCCTTGAGAAGGTGCCTCACCTGCCTATGTCACCTCTGAGAAGCTAAATTTCATTCTACTATCTCTTATGACATTTGACTTTCCAGCAGTATCTCTGCTGCGTTTCCCAGAGGTATTGTGAGCCCAAGTACTGTAGTGTTTTCTGAAGAGATTTTCTGTGCCAATGTAAGTAGCAATGTTGGGCAATATGAACTCTGAGAGTTGAACTGAAACCCTCTAAGTCATTTCACATAGGCTATAAAACAGCAATGGTAGTTTCTATGATGGCCTCTGCAATGGGAACTGGTTTCATACCACATGCTAAAAACTGTCTCCCTGTTGCAGTCAATTTTAATGATTTTCCATTTTTGTTTCTATGACCATTCAAGTAGCTCACATACTATGACTGGCTTCCATATTTTACTTTTTTTCAATGAACCTGTTATTAAGGCAATGTTGTGCCCTTGGACAAAATGCTATGATTTATCCCTTTCAGAGTAAAGCAGGAAATCCTTTTGCTCTCTCCCAGGTCTGCAGATATGTTTATTTTTTTTTCTACACTGTCTGTGAGAATTGAGTCATGGGATAAAGATGTGACTTTTTCTGCCTTAAAATGCTCCAGCAGTTTTATTTCCTTTATATTTGAATTTTTGGGTTTGTAACTATGGGTTGGACTAACAGCTTTCTTCAGAAAGTCCAGGCAGTTGCTACAGTGTAGAATGGTAGGTGAAGGGCCATGAGACATCACCTGTGATTCTCACTGGAGGAGGATTTGATTACATCAATACTGTACCTTACAGATATTTGACCAACAATGCTTTAAAAGTTCCAGTGTTGAGGATTTCATAGCTTCCCTAGGCAATGTCTGCTGGCACTCAACTAACCTAATGGATTGCTTCCCTGAGATCCTGCCTAAGCATCCTTTGCTGCAGCTGAAGTATACATTCTTGTACCCTCCTCAGTAGACTTGGAGAGTAATTTATTTTAGTATTATGAGACTTTTTTAAAGTCAACATTTATATTTTATAGCTTGTATTTCATAAACAGCTAGTATGTCACCCTTCAGTTTTCTCCATACCAGATCTTCCTGTGTCAGTTTTTCTGTGTCAGTTAATATTTTCAATATCTCTGACCATTCTTTTTGCTCTGGATTTTGTTTGTAGATATTACAACTTCAAAGTATCTTTCTTGAAGTACAGAGAAAATAATCCACATGAATTTTGAGAGACTCAAAAGACTACTTCATGCATTTTTCATATTGTATATTTTTTACACTTACAATTTACTCCCTCTTACACATCTCAATATCACGTATTTTTAAAATTAGGTTATTATAATATCCAGATCTTTTTCTGTGTAATTGCTGCTTAATCTGTTGACCCTCGTTAAGGCTACTAGAGCCTACTATTCCTATTTAATGTAGTGTTTGTACTTATTCTTCTTAAATTACTTAAGTAATTTAAGTGCTCTTAATTTCAAACTTTTCCTCAAGTCTGCCAAGCTCAAAGTGCTTGCAGCCCCTCTGCCTCTAATCATATATGCAGTTAATAAGATTTTCTAATTTGTCCTTTCAGTAATTAAGGAAAATACCTTATCCAATGTAACTCTTCAGTTAATGGCATACTGACAATGCTACATCAGATGCAGTTTTCCCCATGTGCTTGGTACTTTCCTGCTCCAAATATTTTTGTCCAAACTTGTATTTCCATAGTTTGTTTACAAGACTGTCATAGGAGGCAATGTTAAAGTCTTACCACAGGCAACAACTGGTGTTTTCCATATACTTCTTCCAGTTTGTCTATCATCCAGAACTTTCTATGCCTCAGAGCAGATGAACACATCTGTAAGCAACATTTCCTATTTTTCAACTTCATATTTCCTTCACATAAATGTTATCTACAAAATAAAGGATTATAAGCAAATATTCTAGTGTTGAAGCACACTGTTCTCTTTTATGTCACTAAATGTGTAATTCTTCTGTTGATCTAAAACATTCAGTTCTGGTCTTGCCCTCCTTCACTTTTTTCTTTCAATTCTTGCTTTGAAGATAATGTGGATAATGATGTCCCCTTATCAATTTTTAGTACATCTTTCTTTATGTCCTTATTGGTTATAACCATACTGATGTTATTTCTTCTTTAAATAAAATTATTTCAAAACCTGACACTGAGGCCTACACCACTTTCAGAATTCAAGAATATCTTCTCAACTAAGGTCCCAAATCCTGCTGATCTGTACATCTTTTTGACCATGTTTACATGTCCAACATAGAAATTCTCAGTATCGCTGAAAAATGTTGAAAGTAGGCTAATCTGTTAAAGAAATATGTGAGACAATATGCTCCAAAGACAAGACATAATCATCTGACACAATAGTTTTCAGTCTGTTCTCTGCTCACATCTTCAGAGTATGTAGTAAACACAGAAGAAGATTACATTTCCCATAGTGGTTTTTTTAATACATAAACTTTTCTTAATGACTCTGTAATGATGGTATGAAATTACTGTCCTGCAGGTGGTTTAAAGGCAATTTCTTTATATCATTTTAATGGTTCAGAACAGATGTACTTGCTAATCATCTTGCCAGCTAGGTGCTGCTGTGACACGACATCTGTACACGACAGTGCATTTGACCATGGTCTACTTTCCATTTCCAATTAACTCTCTGGGTACTTTTTCACTTAAGTATGAACAGGATCGGGCCCTCTGCTGTCAAGTGGCTTGAGAGAAGCACGAATACCTTTTCACTGACAAAAGTAAAAAGAGGAATGAATGTGTCCATTCCATCATTGATATCATTAGGAGATTGTCTTAATTTGTCAAGATAATGGTGTTCAGCTTTTAAACGAAGGATAGGATTGCTATTGCAAGGCAGAGACAATGTATGGTTAATTCTTTAATAGTTTTAAACTGTAGAAGGGAAAAACAACAGTGACAGAAATTTAGCATAATCAGAATGGTTATATGTAATTTATTTTCAGTGAACTTTCTGCTATCCATGTCTTCATACACGGGAGGAAACAGCTCCTTAATAAGACCTTAGGGCAGCTGTGACTCTTCCCAGACCATGACAATGAGGGGCACGAAACAGAAAAATCAGTTTAAAAGACTAGACTTCCAAAAATTATTTATTACATTTTTAATTATTAGGTGTAAATATTAAAGGTCTTTTTTATGAAAGTCAAAGTTCCAAGATTGGAATTTTTGTGGAAGATTTTCACTGCAGTGGCCTGTGCATCAGGGACAGCAGATCAGAGGGCTGAAGTCTGTTCTCTACAGTGGCAGTTCAGTCCAGCACAGGTCACCCTTTCCCTTGGTGCTCTGGCTCCACATCAAAGTCCTGGTTTGGGGAAGAACTGTTCTGGAGGTGGTTGCTCTCCTTCTGTATTCTGCTACTGGCAAAATTTGGGGCATTCAAGTTTGGCCTTTTAAAAAAAAGGTAACAGTGCTTTATAGGATTTCCATAAATTTTAAGTGGAAAGTCAAGCAAAATTTTTAAATATTTTCAGAATTTAAAAGGTAGGTTTGAATTAATGGTAATGTTTGTGCTGGGCTCAAAACTATATGATATTCATTCAGGTCTAAATGAAAGAGTGTTTCAGATTACGATGTTGATTCATATACTGAAGTCAATACTGGAAATACATCAGCCTTCTTCCAGTACTTTTTAATTAGCAGCCATTTCCAAACAATTAAATAAATGACAAATACTGTCTTATTTAATTTTGGTGACTCTATTCAAGAGGAAGTGAGCAGACAGCTATGGTCAAGTCTTCATCACTTCCTAATGCCATAATAACAATGTTTTAAACTCAAACCAGCTGCAGCTACACCAGAACACTCACAACAGAAGATAAATTAGACATGAAAGGTTAAAAAAAAAATTCATGTGAATGTTATGTCAAACTCATGTGACTGATCTGTGGACAGGTTACACTTGGTTACTGCTACTGTTATCACTGCTACTGAGAAGGTGCACAATGCACTATAATACATCCATTAAAACAGCAGTCTCCAAAGTTCGGGGGTGCACACACCCCAGGGGGTGTGCAAGACAAGCCATTCAGGTGCAGGAAGAAAATAATTTTTATTGTGTTCGTAAGTAAAGAGAAAAGCTCTTAAAATTAATAACAGTGTTAGTTTCATTTTAAAAATGTCTATTCTTGTATATGATTTATAACATGCAGCATATAAAGTCCAGCAGTACATGCATATAACTTATAAAATAAGTAAATATAGATATAATGGAAGTGTGTGGTGAAAAGCTTTTTCCTCAATCAAAAAAGTTCAGAAACCACTAAAGGACTATTATGAATTCCAGCCACAGGAATCTAAAGAAAATTCAGTGCACTATTCGTTCAACAAAAGAGTTACAGTAAATCCATGCCAGGCCTGGCCATGTAGCAGAAAACGTGCTTTTGTTATTTCACTAATTCAGTGCTTGTCTCTACAGAAAGAGTGAGGAAGTGAATTACATACACATGCAAGAGAGTGGTTTAGGTTCTGCTTAGAGAATGGCTTATTGGGCCAACCAGTATATTTTAAACTTTTATTCTACCTCAGAACCACCACTCAAACATATATACCCCAGCCCTTCACCCCCAATGTGGGAGACTGCAAAACTGGAAATATTGTTTGCCAATGAATATTTAGTCCTGAGGAGCTGTTTCAGCCCAGTATAATGGAACATGAAATCTCTTCCTTCCTTCTGATACTGTGAGCCCTCCTTGGGGCTGGCTCAGGCACAGACAGCTTTTGCTCAGAGTGGGAGGTAGAGCTCTCTAGAACAGATTTGTACGAACCTGAGCCATCAGAAAACAATCATCATGGCACCTAGCAGTCACTGGTAAGCAAGAAGTTTAAACTCTATTTTCCATATGCCATGTACAGAGAATAATTGAAGATTTGTGTTCCCTTGTCTAAAAAACTCTGATTTCTCTCACCACGGCCCCCTGCACTTCCCATTCATTTGCAACTTCCTTCACTGCTGTCTTGGCAGTTAGGAACAAGCACTATAGCTGCAGGTTCTGACCTTGACGATTACACCAAGATATGCAGGAGAAGAATTGTTGAGATTAGAAGCCTTGTTTATCTTGGGCATTGATGATTTAAGGATGACAGCTAATCTCACTCCTGTCAGTTGAGGACTCTGAAGGTTTCGAGAAGTACAGAGACACCCAGATTTGTCATTCACATGAGCTTAGGCTGTATTATGCAGCTTTTTGGACCACCATCTATTTGCTAAGTCCTTTAGATATCCTACTAAAACTACAGAAATGCAATGTCCTCTTTAAATCATTGACATCAGAAAACTGAAGGATAAGCATTTAACTTTGACATCTATGTGATTGTTGTTAGTGTTTTGCTTGCTTTCAAGAGACAGGAAAATGTATTCCTTGGGAAATTATTATTCTAGCTATTGCTTTTGGTAAAGGAGCTTTAAAAGTGGAAAACATTTCAATGAACTTGATAAACTTTAAACTCCTGGTTTGTTTCAGGGATTCAGAATAGAAAGCATGCATCTACCATACGATACTAGGCAATATCCTTCTTCAAATGCCCTGAAAAAAAAAGATATTTCTCACAGACTCAACAACTCCCCTGCAGTCAAAAAAAATCTAAAGAGCAATAATTCTAGACTTAATGTTGTAAAGAAAAAACTATTGTGATGACCTTAAGCAGAGGAAAGGTGTTTAATGAAGTGGGATGTATGTGTGGGAGGGGATTGATTGCAAATTCAGAATTTGGCTTTAACTAAAGAAGTTGGATTTGAAGATTGCTCTTTGTCAGGACTTCATACAAAAGAATTTCTATCAGAGGTTTATATTCATAGTGGATTAATTAGTTTGATTTAAATTCTCAGCCTGGAAATGTCACTGAAAAATAGATTAATACAATACCATGATGTAGTGCTATCAATCTGATTAGAAAGGAGGATGCAAGAAATTGTTAATCAGAATCATTTAGATTGGAAAAGACCTTTAAGATCAAGTCCAATTGTAAACCTAGCACTGCCAAGTCCACCATTAAACCATGTCAATAAGTGCCACATCTTTGAAATACCTCTAAGGATGGTGACTCAAGCACTTTCCTGGACACCTTGATTCAGTGTTTGATAACCCTTTTGGTATTAATTTTTTCATCATATCCAATCTAAACCTCCCCTGATGCAACTTGAGGCCATTTTCCTCTTGTCCTATTGCTTATTACCTGGGAGAAGAGACTAGCACCCAGCTCACTATAACCTCCCTTCAGATAGTTATAGAAAGTTACAAGGTTTCCCATGAACCTCCTTTTCTCCAAGGTAAACAATCCCAGTTCCCTCAGCTGCTCATCATCAGACTTGTGCTCTAGACCTTTTATTAGCTTTGTTGCTCTTCTTTGGACACGCTCCAGCACCTCAGTGTCTTTCTTGTAGTGAGGGACCCAAAACTGAACATAGTACTCAAGGTGTGGCCTCACCAGTGGCAAGTACAGGGGGACAATGACTTCCCTAGTCATGCTGGCCACACCATTTTTGACAGAAGTCAGGATGCTGTTGGTCTTCTTGGCCACCTGGGCACACTGATGGCTCATATTCAGCCAGCTGTCAGCCAGCTGTCAGCCAGAACCCCCAGGTCCCTTTCTGCCAGGCAGCTTCCCAACTGCTCTTCCCCAAGCCTGTAGCCTTGCAGGGGGTCATTTTGACCGAAGGTGCAGGACCCAGCACTTGGCCTTGTCAAATCTCACACAGCTGGCCACAAGTCACCCATCCAGCCTGTCCAGATCTCTCTGCGCAGCCCTTCTACCCTCAACCAGATCAGCACTCCCACCCAACATGGTGTCATCTGCAAACTTACTGAGGCTGCACTTTATCCTCTCATCCAGATAACTGATAAAGGTACTAAACAGAACAGGCTCTGTGTTTCAAATGCTGCGATTCATAAAATCTGTTGATTCCTCCACAGGAGAAAGGAGAGAAATGAAAAGAGCAAAGAAAGAGAAGGGAAAAAAGAGAATTGTGAGGATGCAGACAGAAAAACGGAAAAAGAAGAGAATGGGTGCAGTGGGGGTGGGGGGGAAGTGTGAAGAAAAGTGAAAAAGTAAAAGAGTAAAATCAGATTAAATACCAGGAAGAAAGATAAAAGAAAAAAGGAGGTTGTCTGTGATAGAAAAGGATATAGTCTGATAAAAAGCAGAAGCCATCAGATAATGTGAGAAGCCATATGAGGTAGAGAAGCCATATACCTAACCAAATATTTGCACTGGAATGTCAGTAAAGGTACTCTGGTTTAAACAGGGTAAATGTGGTTGGGAGATAGACTAGGCACTGGTATTCTATACAGCCTGGTAAAACAGGAAATGTCCCCAAAAAGTGCCTTGGTGAAAGGAGCAGCTGGCTGTTGTGGTGCTGTCTGTGCAGCCTACATGTATCCTGTGCCACAGAAAAGAGAACAGAAAGGGTTTTGGTTTGAGCTAGAACAGCTGAATTTACCGCACCCCACCTGGGGCTGCTGATTGACTTTGAACTCCCCTCAGCTTACTCTTTGCATGGGACTGATAAAGGTAAAGAACAGCACAGAGGGATTTTTTTTTTGTGTTCCTAAACTGGAAAAGATACCCTAAAATCTTGTATTAGACTCACTGTGCTATTGTGGTAGACTATAATGGCCAAAGAAGAGACAGAGCTGGTGCTAGAACCACTGCATCTGTATTCAGAAAAGAATGTTACATATAATGTGAAAAACTAGATAACAGTCATGTCTCTTTTTAGCAGACAATTAAATTGACCCATGGTATTAACTTATTTCCTTGGGACTACTCCTAGAACTCAGCCTTAATCTCGGCACTAAATTACTTGTGCATTTTATATAGTCTGTGCTGAGGGCCTTACTTCTATTTCAATGTCATATTAAAGCTATTCTACACTGTTTAAAGTCTGCTTTCTGCTTTATGATGATTCAACCATTCTGGGAAAAGCTAGTTGTATAATTACAAATGTTTGAAAGGTAATGGAAACATTGGTCCAGAAAATATTTTTGAGGTAAATTTTGTCCACCCAAACCACTTCTATTTCTACCTTATAGTTTGCTTCATGATCACAAAGTGGTTAGAAAATGCAACATATTTTCCAAAGACACAGATGAAGATAGATGCAGTTAGCAAAAAGTCAACCAAAAAGAGAAAGAACTTTAAAATCACAACCACGCTTGACTGAACAGTTACAAGTGTCATTTTAGTCACCCTAAAGCTTCTTATTTCATAGCTGCAAAATAGACGTATTGACAGTTGCATAAGAATGAACTTTAGATCTACAGAAAGGCAGCAGAGGTCAACCAAACTCTGAATAAATGTTAAAGTGCCAGAGGCACATGAAGAAGTGCAAGAAATTCAGGCACTGCTGCTGTCCCTGAGACAAAGACAAAGAATTAACAAGACTCTAGATGATGAGGTGCTCTGCAGTTGGAGTAAAGGGATTCCAAGTCCTATCTTGTCCCAGGAAAGGAAGAAATGAGGTCAGTGCTGCCCAGCTTCACCACTGCTGTTCTAAGAGGAACCTCTGCAAGATCTTGGTTAGAAAGGGAAAGTCTACAAAGTGTCACCAAATCCTGCCAGTCACAGTCTTTTTCCAAAGAAAGGGGGAAAGACTCTTATTTTTACCCTTGTTTCCTCACCTGTCTTTGAAATTATTTGTACCTTTTTACAACTTTAATAAGTGTATGTATATGAATATATATATATATACACACACAAATTCAGAACACTTTTTTTGCCTTTAAAACTTTCTGAGAGATGGGAACCAAGCTCAGGAGAGTTTTCCCACTCCTACCAGTTTGATGCTAGCAATAGATGCCCAGAATCTGGAGAGGGATCACAGGTCAGCAGGAGAGCACCTGAAGAGCAGCACAAAGGAATTGCAGCCACTCTAGCCAGTAAGTCAACTTCATTGGTCGCCCAATTTAAATGCCTCTACACAAACACACATAGCATGGGGAGTAAACAAGAAGAGTTAGGGATGTGTGCACACCTGCAGGGCTATGATCTTATTGGCATCATGGAGATGTTGTGGGCTGACTACTGTGACAGGTTTGTTGGAATTGAAGGATACAGGCTTTTTAGGAAGAACAGGCAGGAGTGACGAGGAAGGGTTTTCATTCTCTACCTCAATGACCAGCTGGAGTACATGGAGCTCTGCTTGGGGATGGATGAGGAGCCAATCAAGACCTTACAGGTTAGGATTAAAGGGAGGGTGGGGACAGATGACAATATAGTAGGGGTCTGCTATAGGCCACCCAACCAGGAAGATTGAGCGGATAAGGCCCTTTATGGACAGATAGGAGCAGTCTCACATTCACAGGCTGTGGTATTCATGGGAGAATTCATTCACCCTGATATCTGTTGGAGGGACAACGCAGCAGGGCATAAGCGGCCCAGGAGGTTCCTTCTCCAAGTTATAATGGAGCCAACAAGAAGAGTACTATGCTTGACCTTGTTCTCACCAAGAAGGAGAGGCTGGTGGGGAATATGAAGCTCAAGGATAGCCTTTGGCTGCAGTGACCATGAAACAGTGGAGTTTGAGATTCTTAGAGCAGTGAGGAGGGTGCACAGCGAGCTTGTTAGCCTGGACTTCAGGAGAGCAGACTTCGGCCTCTTCAGGGATCTGCATGGTAGAGTTCCATGGGGTAAAGCCCTAAAGGGAAGGGCCTGTGAGGTGGGCCTGTGCAAACCATGAGGTTCAACAAACCCAGGTGCAAGATTCTGCACCCAAGTCAGGGCAATCCCATGCAGCAATTTAGGCTGGGCAATGAGTGGATTGAGAGCAGCCCTGAGGAGAAGGACTTGGAGGTCTTGGTGGATGAAAAACTGAATATGAGCCAGCAATGTGCACTCACAGCCCAGAAAGCCCATCACATCCTGGGCTGTATCAAAAGAATTGTGGCCAGCAGGTTGAAGGAGGCGATTCTCCCCTGTTTCTCTGCTCTGGTGAGACCTCATATGGAGTACTTAATGACATTTAGTTGTGGAAGGGATCTGGCAAGCAAGAGATTGAAATGGCAGATATTTTCCTCAGCCAGTTGCACATGATGTTTTATTTTCACTTATTCTGAAGTTGTCCATATGTTTCTTCCTTAGCTAAAGCTACAAAGCCAGATGGTACAAATAAAATACGTAACAAGACTGTCTGCCCTTGTGAGAAGAGATCACATCCTAATGTCAGTTATTGTTAACTCTGAGTAAGTGCCTGGAGCTGCACAAAGAGACGGGTGCTTTTTTTCGCACTGAGAGACGGATGCCTGGAGGGATCAAGTTCAGTGCAACACTTGAGGCAGGGAGTTTCTATCCAGCAAACAAAAGTCTTTTGGCATATAAGACAGTCTCACTGAGTATTCTGAATGACAGCATTAAAGTACATCTGCTGAGCAATTGTGAGGTGTGACCACAGTATGTATTAGAAGGGTTCCTTTAGGAGTATGTCTGCACTGCAGATGAAGGGCAGACCATAGCATGAGAAGAGCACTGCCACACTAACTGCACAGATAACTGGTGCAAACGTTGTGGCATTATTATAAATTATTTGTTCTTTTTGTTTACCTTCTTTGTTACTCATCAGACTTGTGATAAAGTACCTGAGAAGGAAATATTGTAATGATACATAACAAAAGTTTGGGTTTAAGAATGGATTTATGTGTTAGAAATATATAAATGAAGTAAAATAAAGGGCAAATTTCTTGGCAACTCCTCCACTTTGGGAATATGCAGACTACTGCAATTTAGGTGATATGACAGCAATTTCTCATAGGGAAAATGCTGTTATAAAATGATAGCTTCTACTTTTTTTTTTTTTTTTTTTTTTTCATTTTGTATTCCCAGCTGTGCTAGTGAGAGCCTTCAGCCTGTGTGCCTGTGTTTTAACTCAATTTCCATTAAGTCATTAGGGTTCGTCTTATGGTCCTACAGCACTCCAGAAGTTTGTGAAAGTGTTCATTTAGATTTGGAAATTCCATAATTTGTCAGCCAGAGCCTTTTTAAGAGGAAACAGTCTTTTTATTTCTCTAAACATTTACTTAACTGTCTATGACTTGACTTCCGATGTCTTGCAATTACCAACAGCTGAACAAGAGTAGACAAGTGCTTCTTGAGGTGCTGTCAGTAAGAGCACACTGAGTGAAGGGTGGCTGGAATGTTGATTGGAAACCTTTCTCTTCTTTTAAGTCAGTTTTTCATTATCTAGTTACACCGTTCTTTACTCTTCAATACCAATGTTCTACCAGTAAAAATATTCTTCAGCTGACTGACCTGTAGGGAACAGTTGCTATGTGAGCATTTTACAGGATGCAGAAACAAATTTTGGAAGGTTCTTTATTCAAGCATGTCCCAAATAGTTGTTAGGTAATAGTGATGTGAAAAATCTTACTCTAAGCCATGCAAGTGTCGTTGCCTTTAGAATAGAACATGTTGCATATCAATTTTATACTGTGCAGCTCAGGAAGTGACTCCTACAACTACTATGGGAAGGGTAGATCTCAGTCGTGTAGAAATGATACCATGGGTCATTGTTTCCCTCATCATCCAGGCAAGGTCACATGAGGATGTGAATGCTTTAGTAGACAGGAAGGTCCACTTCTGTAATGTAAAGTTAAACAGTTTTGCTCAGACAATTTTTGCAAATAAGGTAACATAATTAGAACAGACCAATCGAAGATTGTTTTCCAGATCAAGAAGTTAGGGAAAGTTGCACATACATCAGCAATTGCAAGAGAACTGAAGTCAAACCATGGAGAGGTAAATAGGTGTTAAGAAAAAGAGAAAGAACCTTTCCTGTTAAAAAGGCTCTGTCTGGGATATTATGGCCTTTTCACATCAAACTGAAGAATGCATTTGGATAAGATAAAAATTGTTCCTACTTTAATGTGTAAACCTATACGAGACTTGTAGAGCTTCTTCATCCCCCTGTGACCTCCAGAGATACACTTTCTCAAGGGTATCTCTATGGGAGGATAGAATTTAAACCTCTCTGTTATTCATGCTGCTTGCACTTCTTGCGTTTTCCATTCCTATAACACATCTTTCCCTCGAATCATCATATCCAGCTGTGTGTACCTGAACCAAGAGAACTTATAGGTTAGTTTTAGGAGCTGCCCATTTCAAATGATAAATGTTTAACTATTTGAGATGAGTTACACATTCATTAATTTCTATCCTTGCTTTAAAGGGTTGTTAATGCCCCTTGGTAAAGCAGATACCAAGTTTAGTAAAGTTTCTGCTTTTGACCAGCACTTGAGGAATATTGCCCCAGTGTTCACTTTCTGTTTACAGAGACTGAAAAAGCGGAAGTAGAATTCAGTGTGGAAGATTCACATGGAAAAAGGCCATTGACCTCTGGAAATGCTTAAACAAAATATCTGTATTAAAATACAAGAACCTCATTTATCATTTCTTCATAGTGAAGAAAAATATGAAGGATCAGTTTATTTACACAATAAATTAAACCAGTAATAAACAGAAGTACTTGCCAGCTGTCTAGGGCCTAAGACAACATTCCTTTAAGTGTTTCAATGGATCACATGAGATACGTTCTCATACAACTAATTCTCTGATGACACATTAATGGGAATGTTGTAAACATCTACAGAGAGCTCACAGATAAAAGAGGTAGCTTTAAAAATATATAGAAACACAAAAGCTGCAAACATTAGCTTTGCTTGGAATATTGAGATAGTTTTTCATAGTTAATATAAGGTTGTAAATATTTCCTGATGTCTCTAGCAAGTGAAATAATTTTGATAAATTTGTAAATAGATAAAACTTGAGACCACTGTGCTATTCCATTAACAGGAGGGGAAAGACCACCAGTGTGAGCCAGCTAAAGTGTAAGAGAGATCACAAAAAAATGGCAATGCAACATCAACATTTATAGAGAATTATAAGTATAGTTAACACAACTTCAGAAGGTAATGGGCTGTACTGTGGGGCTATAGCTGGGTTATATCTGTACCAGTGCTGCTGGAGGCTAAATTTGGTTGGAGCTTTTCAGTGTTTTTATGGATAAATGTAAACTTTTATCCCCTGCAATGCCTGGTATTAGAGAAATAAATTGTATCACTATACACTTAATATTAATCTTCTTAATATAAAATAACATTAGAAATAATTTCTCCTTCAGAAAACATTGAAAAGTTACCAAGATCCTATAAAACTGGAAAAGCATCAGATATTAAGCCTAATATTATCATAGAACAGCTCTCCTTAAATGTGATTTTCCAACAAATATTTTATGTATATCAGGTAACCAGGAAATCAGCCTTACTCAGAGTAGACTAGATGATCTCAACAGCCAAGTGAAAACAGAATTCACATGCAAGAGCACCACAAAGGAGCATAGTTGTGCTATCAGTGTACAGAACAAAGCACAGAATCACAGAATGACAGAATGGTAGGGGTTGAAAAGAACCTCTGGACACCATCTAGTCAAACCCCTCTGCCAAGGCAGGTTCACCTGGAGCAGGTTTCACAGGATCACATCCAGGTGAGTTCTGAAAGTCTCCAGAGGAGGAGACTCCACAGCCTCTCTGGGCAGCCTGCTCCAGTGCTCTGTTGTCCTCAAAGTAATTTTTCCTTATGTTCAGTTGGAACTTCCTGTGTTCCAGTTTGTATTTGTTGCTCCTTGTCCTCTCACTGGGCACCACTGAAGATAGTCTGGCCCCATCCTCTTGACACTCACCCTTTAGATATTTGTAAACATTTATAAGATACCCTTTCAGCCTTCTCCAGGCTAAACAATTCCAGGTCACTCAGCCTTTCCTTTCCTTGTAACAGAGATATTCCCATCTCTTAATCATCTTTGTAGCTCTCAGCTGACTGTCTCCTCTAGTTCTTTGTCTCTCTTGAAGAGGAGAGCACAGAACCAGACACAATACTCCAGATGTGGCCTTACTGGGATGGAGGAGAGAGAGAGGAGAACATCCCTTGACCTGCTGGTCGCACTCTTAATGTGTCCCAAGACACTATTGGCTTTCTTGGCCGCAAGAGTTCATTGCTGTCTCATGGTTAACTTGTTGTCCACAAGGACTCCAAGGTGCTTCTCCACAGAAATGCTTTCCAGAAGGTCAGCTCCTAACCTGTACTGGCGCATGGGGTTATTCCTCCCAGGGTGCAGGACTCCACATTTACTTGCTCTTGTTGAACTTCACTAGATTCCCCTCCGCCCAACTCTCCAGCCTATCCAGGTCTCAGTGAACGGCAGCACAGCCTTCTGGTGTTTGTATCTTCAGCAAAATTCCTAAGGGTATGCTCTGTCCCTTCATCCAGGTCATTGATGAGTATGCTGAACAAGACTCGACCCAGTACTGAGCCCTGAGGAACACCACTGACTACAAGCCTCCAGCTAGAGTCTGCGCTGCTGATCACAACCCTCTGAGCTCTGTCATTCAGCTGGCTCTCAATCCACCCCACTGTCCACTCATCTAACCCACACTTACTGAGCTTACCTATGAGGGCGTTATGGGAGACAGTGTCAAAAGCCTTGCTGAAGTCAAGGTAGACAACATCCAGTGCTCTCCTGTCTACCCAGCCAGTTTTTGTGGTTTAACCCCAGCCAGCAACTAAGCCGCTTGCTCATTCCCCCCTGCCCCCTATGCCCCCAGTGGGATGGGAAGGAAAATTGGGAGAAAAAGATAAAATCCCATGTGTTGAGATAAGGACAGTTTAATAGAACAACACAGAAAGAGAAGAAACGACAGTAATAATAATACTAATGAAATAATACATAAAACGAGTGATATACAACACAACTGTACACCACTCAGAAAGCCTCTCTCCCTGGCCTGGCTGCAGCTTGTTCAAATCAGATGTCTTTCCCCCTGGCCAGCCCTCCCCTTATACAGTGATCATTATGTCAGCATGGTATCAAATATCCTATTGGCTGGATCAGCTGGTTATCCTGGCTGTGGCCCCTGCCAGCTTCTTGTAAAAACTATCTTAGCTGAACCCAGGACACGAGTCATGCCATCATACAAGGCTGTCAGATTGGTCACACATGACTTCCCCTTGGTGAATCCACGCTGACCACTCCCAATAACCTTCTCTTTCTCCACATTGTTAGAGATGACATCCAGAATGGGCTGTTCCATCAGTTTTCCAGGGATGGAGGTGAGGCTGACTAACCTGTAGTTTCCTGAGTCCTCTTTTTTGCCCTTTTTGACACTGGAGTGGCATTGGCTTTCCTCCATTCCTTAGGCACTTCTCCTGTTCTCCACAACTTTCAAAGATGATGAAGAGTGGCTTGACAATAACATCTGCAAGCTCTCTCAGCACTAGTGGATAGTAATTCAAAATAATGTCAATTATTTTCTTTCTATACTATGTTTGAAAAGTACTTACCTAATTCTATGAAATTTTAAAAGTAATAATATATTATTTTCCTGTAAACTAAATTTAAAAATCTAATTCTTTTTAATTTTTAGTTTGAAATTCTTTGATTTCTTTTGTCATCTCCTGCATACATTACTTTTTACAGTATTTTCTCCTTACTAGCAATGAGATTATCTTCATTAGGTTCCTTGTCAACACTCTCTAAAAATATCTGTTCTAGAGACCCAAACTTTCAAACTTCTCATCTCTCATATTTTCTCATAAATTGTTTGAAAAGTACTTACAATGGAAAATAATATGGAAATTCAAGAGCTTTCCTGGGAGCAAATTCAAGTTTTTGTATGTTGAAGAACAAAGAGTAAAACTGGAAGAGTCGCAAGTACTCTACAGTAGTATAAACAGAACATATATACTTTGTGAACATGTTGGCTAGCTGTAAAAGTTAAGGGATTTTTTAGCTTGGAAATGATATCTGGCTATAATTTTCAAAGGCAGAACACTAAATTTGTCCATTGAAGCCTTCTGAAATGTGTTTCCCTCTATGATTTTGCTGCTATTCTATACTAAAGTCTAACATGGAAATAAAATTAAAGCAACAGTGTAAGAAAGCAGGATGTTGTTTTAAAACAAGTACATAGATTCAAGGTCAGTCCAGTTAAGGAAAGGAATTCTTTCCAGAAGAAAGAATGTGTCCTATCTCACTAAACCCTGTACAAATCTGATGCAGACTCTAATGTTCTTCTTGATTACAACTGCCTTTGTTTGATGAATTAGGTCAGTTTAGATAGAAAGGATCTACCCATACAGATCCAGCTGTGAGACTGAAATCTTTGTTGTAATAGAGATCATAGAGAGAAGAAACTATCACAGCACTAGTGTTATTTGCCTGCTCAGCCATAGTAAAATGTTTAGATACAGGCACTGTATTTCATGGGAGATGTGAAAAAATCCAAGGCCAAAAAATTAATTTGTAAAGGAAAGACTGAGAAAATTAGATGTCAGATTAGAGATGAAGGGTCACTGTGCTGCTCTTCAGATGAAAGGGAGCTAAATTTTCAGACAAAGATAATATTTTCTTCCAAATCCACTATGGAAAAAAACAGTTTAATTTTGCTTTTGGAGGGATCCATACAATTCTATTACATCGTGTTGTCAAAAGCTTGTCTGGGGCCATATCTTGCCATAGTTGTAACTTGGCCACAGGCCTAATTACCTATTCAACTACTTTCCATTGCTTTTTTCAAAATCTATCCTAGGGTCTTTTATCTGCAACCTGTGGGTTTTAAAAACATCATAACTCTCCTCCACAGAGTGAAAACAGTAGGAATTGCGTTAATACAATTTTTATAAATGACAAGTAAATTCATTTTTCAATGATCAAATTAAATAAAAGAATCAGTATAAATCATCTTATCTTTGAGAAAGGAATATGAGAAGTAAGAGTTAAAGAAAAAAAGCAAACACAAGTGATGAGATTTTCTACCCTCTCAACATCAATGAATATTTTATTGAATTCTGGAAGGCATTAGGGAAGATTCTTTTTTTATTCTAAGAAAGGGAATTTTCAATGGGATTTTATACATTTATTCTAGGAGTAGCATTTATTACAACTGCTTTATTTTCTAGTAAATTCATTAGAGGCTACAAATCAGGTCCTCTTAACATTATAAAGTGAAGCTGGCTATTCAGGAACTATTCTGTTTAGCTGTCTTACTATTGAGGTACCTGGTCTGGAAGGATTATATCTTTGCCAGTATAACTATCTTTTGCTATTCTTAGTTCCAGTGAAATCAAAAGCAGGTGTTGGATAGCTCTAGCTGAGGACTAGGTGAAGAATTGTGTAGAGTCTTGGAACCTGCACAATTCAAGAAAGCACAGCTGACTCCAGCCCCTGACTTTTCTCTTAACCATTTTAGATTCAGAGAAGATGATGCTGACAACACTTTTTTTTTTTTTTTTTTTCCCCCTAACCATCTGTATGCAGACCCTGCCAGGAAATAATTTAAAGCTTGTATTTTCAATGGTACTGTTTATTTCCTTGAAACAACTGTTTGTTCTTGCACTAAATTCAACAAAGGTTCATGAGTCACTAACTTTGAAATTGATTGGGCTTTCTGGAGCAAGCTCCTATGTATTACTTCATTTGCTGAAAGGACACAGGCTCACAAGATTTTCAATGCTTCTGATAGTCCAGGGGAGAGCTCTTTAATTGGTGAGTGAATTAAAAAAAAAAAAAAAAAAAAAAAAAAAAAAATCCAACCAAACCACAAACCAGAAAAAGTTCTTTTGTAAGAAACTTCTTCTCTATGAATGGCATAATTTATTATTTTATCTGGGTTGAGCCTGAAAGCTGCTGACCATCTTTAACTCCCCATTTAAATCTGTGGGGTCTGCTAGAAGTTCTTCACCACCAATTTGTTTCAAAAGGAATTTGGGAAGCTTGGAACTTTAGAGGTCTAAGTCTTGTTGAACTGGTCCAGAGCAGAAGGTCCTCACCTGGGGGAACAGTCACTGCTATAGCACTGCAGACCACCTGAAGGTAAGGAACTGGAAAGTGGATAAAGCTATTTTAATAACTTTAATCTATGAAAGCCCTTTCTGTAGTGGTCATAAAATAGAGAAATTCAATATCATGGAGTCAGTGAGGAAGAATAGTAAACTACAGACCCCAGAGTTCAGATTTCAGCTTGTTCATAAAACTGGTAGGTAGAAGCACATGGGAGACAGCTCTGAAGGACAAAGGATCTCAGAAAATTTGGAAGACCTTAAGGACAGCATCCTACAACTGCAGAAATTGTAGAATGTACAGGAAGACAAACAGATGTACCAGACGTACTGACCCAGCCAATGGGGGATTTGGCACCAGACTGATGTCATGGCCTCTGTATAAGGGGAGGGGTGGAGGGCCATTTGTGTTTTCAAGGTTGGCTCAGGGGTTGGTGTATATATTGTTTCAGTCATAGTATCATTATTACCCCTGTCTCCTCTCTCTGTGCTGCTCTATTAAGCTGCACTTATCTCCACCCACGGGCTTTTTGTTTTCTCCTCTCCCCAGGACTCCTCCCCTGACACATGTCAGAGGAGGGGGTAGGGGCTGGGGGAAGCTGTGGGCAGCAGCTACCTACTGGGGTTTAAGCTCCCAGCTGGGACTGAACCAGGACATCTTATCCTCTCTACAACTCCCTGACAGGAGGTTGTAGTGAGGTGGGTGCCGGTCTTTTCTCCCAAGTAACAAGCAATAGGACAAGAGGAAAATGGCCTCAGGTTGCATCAGGCGAGGTTTAGATTGGAAATTACGAAAAATTTCTTCACAGAAAGGATGCTCAGGGAAGTGGTTGAGTCACCATCCCTGGAGGGATTTAAAAGATGTGTAGATGTGGTGCTGAGGGACATGGTTTAGTGGTGAACCGGCAGTGTTTCATAAGCAGTTAGACTTGATGATCTCAAAGGTGCCTTCCAACCAAAATGAGTCTATGATTTGGTACAGTCAGCATGGATTACTGTAAATCATGCCTGATCAACTTGAGTGTCTTCTGTGACATAATTCCTGAACAAGTGGAACATAGGGAATATAATTTATTTTTACTTTAGCTTTCAACTTTGTGTCCTACAATACTCTCGTATCCAAGATGAGGTATTCCATTCTGGATGAATGGGCACTTACATAAGTAAAAAAAAAAAAAAAAATGGTTTGATCAGTGGTCTGAGAAGCTACTGGTTGAGCCAGTTACAAGTGGGGTACTGCAGGGTTTTAATTTGGGACCTGTCCTCTTCAACAACTTTATCACTGGGTTGAAGGAGGCGATGGAGTGTACAAGATGAGACAACATCAAACCGGGTGGACTAGTGGATACACTTAAGAACAGAGTTGCCTTCTGTGGAAACTTAGACAGGCTATATGAATGGGCAGATAAGAACATTATGAAACTCAACATGTACAAGTGCAAGGTCCTGCACCTGGGAAGGATGAGTTCTCTGCAGCAATGAAGGCTAGTGTTTGACTAGGGGAGCAGCTTTGCTGGAAAGACCCTGGGGTGAGAGCAGACTGTGAGTTGAACGTGAGCCAGCAATGTGCTTTGGCAGTAAAGAGAGCCGACTACATCCTGGTCTGTATGACCAGAAAAATAACCAGGCAGTGGAGCAAAGTAATTATCTCTCTTTAGTCAGCACTCCTTAGACTGCACCTGCAGCATCATGTTCCATTTTGGGCTTGACAGTACAGGAAAGACATAAATAAACTGGAATGGGTTTAGTGGAGGGCCACCAAGATGGTCATATTCTGGAGCTCTCACCCTGTGAGGAGAATCTGAGAAATCAGGGCTGGATTAGCCTGCAGCAGAGATGACATCAAAAGAAATAAACAGCAGCTCCCCAGCAGCTCTAGGAAGGTCAACAAGAATATAAAGCTGGGTTCTTTAAAACAGGGCATATGAGAAAAAAAAAAAACCCAAAAACTTTTCCTCATAAGGAGAGTCAGACACTGGACAAGGATGTCCAAAATGTCTTGCTGACTCTGCCCTTTGAGGTTTTCAAGATCCCACTGGATAAATCCCTGAATAACTTAGTTTGACCTTACAACTGACCCTACTCTGAGCAGATCTCCTGAGATCCCTTCCAGATTGAATTTTCCTGTGGTCCTAAAACTCCTCTTGGGTTTAGAGAATGACAGCAGAGTTTACCAGCTGCTGGGCAGAATCTGTTCAATAACTAAAATTCTGGAACAGATGGGGCAAAAAGAGTATAATAGACCTAGCTAAATATTAGAACACTAAGTCATATTATTCTTTTTATTTTTGTTTTAAATTTGTCCTCAGAATAATTTTTTATCTTGGAAAGGAAAAGAAGAAAGAGCACACTAATGACCTTTATGTTTTGAAGGAAGTTAGTAAAAAGTTATTAAACTACAGTCAGGTAAAGCTCTTCGCACAGCCAGACAGGGAAATATTTGCAGAGATTGCAAGGTGGGCTTTGGTCAGGGAATGGTTTGGATTCATAAAAGTGGAAAAGCGTTTAGCTAAATATTTACCTTGCATGCAGCTTGGAGTGATCAAGTAAAAACAGAAGGTCTTTATATGACATTTCCAGATATCTCCAGATAATACTAAGTACAGGCAGGAGTTTGCCTTTGGGGAAAGGGGCCGTTACACTGACAAAACATTATTTTTAGTATTTATTTTTGACTCCCACAATATACTAAATATAAGTGCTTTACATTAACAGAGTATATGTATGAGATTAAGCGATGCAAACATAGTAAGTTATACAGCCATACAATATATTTTAACACAGCACCACGAAAGTTAATGAGACTTACTAAAATGACTGGGAAATATCTTAACTCTTGAACTGGTGGATGCCACTAAAATGAGCAAGAAGTAGTTTTGCTTCAGTGTTCAGAATACGTGAATGTTAGGGTTCCTTCCCTGTCGTTTTGATTTTTTTTTTTCTGCCTGAACTATATGAAGATTAGAATCATACTCTGATAATGTGAGTTTCTAAAGGAAATCACTTTGCATTCAGTCAATAACTGATGATTCTAAAACTTACGTTGTGGCTAACTTATAAGCATAGAATAATGGAATGCTTTGGGCTGGAAGGGACCTTTAAAGGTCATCTAGTTCAATACCCCTGCAGTGACAAGTGACATCTTTAACTAGATCAGGTTGCTCAGAACACCATCCAACCTGTTCTGGAATGTTTCTAGGGATGGGGCGCCTACCATCTCTCTGGGCAACCTGTTCCAGTGTTTCACCACCCTCTTTGTAAAAAATTTCCTTATCTACTCTACATCTACCCTCTTTTTAAAACCATTACTCCTTGTCCTATCACAACAGGGCCTGCTAAAATGATTGTCTCCATCTTTCTTGTAGGCCCCTTTTAAGTATTGAAAGGTTACAGTAAGTTTTCCCTCAAGCCTTCTCTTGTCCAAACTGAACAATCCAAACTCTCTCAGCCTTTCTTCACAGGAGAGGTGTTCCAGCCATCTGATCATTTTCATGGCCCTTCTCTGGAACTGTGTCATTTTGAATGCCATATAGGTGAAATTTTGAAGTGTTTTTGTGGAACTAAAACCAAACAAAATCCATTCTTTTAGGTCACTAAGTACCTTTAGAAAACTGGCCAAACACTGAGTGTCTATGGCAATGCATAGTTAACGTTAACCAGCTAAATCAGCATAATAACTTAGCATTACAGCTAAGCTAGTATTGTAATGTCTCTGACCATTTAAAATTTAGAATTAATTAAATATCTTCCCAAAGTCTTGGACAGGACTGAATATTGCTGACTAGACAACAGCTCAGGACACCCTCTCAGAGGAAGATGCAAAAGATCAAAAGATTTTTCTTGATCATACCCTTCCTTTCTACAATTCACAGCTGAGGACTGATCTGCTGGGGAAGCACCTTGCCTGGGAGGCCTGAACTTGCTTCCTATAGATACCCATCAGCTTTAGACCTTCCCTCAAACTCAGCCACTGCTTACATGTGTATCCCCTGCTGCCTGCTGATCATTAGATGCAGAGTACTCCATGACTCAGATGCTCATGCAGAGAGATCTAGACCCATGTTCTTAGTGCCACCTGAGACGCCCATGCAGAAAGATCTAGACCCATGTTCTTAGTGCCACCTGAGACACCCATGAGGGCTGCCAGCTCCAGTGCAGGATCTGCAGGCTGTCTCAGAACTGGGTTTTCCCCAAAGCAGGAAATAATTCTGATACTCTGAAGTTAATTTTTCAGCACAAACACTTTGTTGGAAAGGCCTGGTTTTCCCTGCTGGCTTTAAGAGGAACATAGTGATTTCTTACAGGCCCTAGCAGTGGGATTCAGTTCAAAACAACTAATATACCTGACCACGTTTCTCTGTCAAATGGCCAGCTGAAGCCTAGCTCAGCTGCCCTGTGTAGTACCACTTGAAATGCTTTGCTGCATTCTATATAGTTGCATAGGACTGCCAAATAAATGCTTCAGGATCTAGAGGAGATACGTACCTGTTGGATCAGCAGATGGAAGCCAGGACTTGCACTTCAGAGTGCCTGTCATGGCATACGAAGCTGGCATTTTGGCAGCAAAGCGGAGCCCACTGACTAGAAAGGAAACAAGGGCATCTGGCACTCATCTAGACTCCTGTCTCCAGATGCCAAATTTTGGTTCCATTTTAACTTCAAACTAGATTCCAGCTCATATTCTTAGATGGCTGAAGTGACATGCGCTGTTGGGTTCAGTTGCCCTGAATTTAGGCACTGAGTTGCCTCACAGTTTCTTCCTGCCACTGGTGATCCAATTAAAATGATACCAGAGCATCTTAAATGATGCCAAGATGCCTGTTTACTGAATCCCACCCAAAATGGCGTCCAAGATCTAGATTTAGAAAACGTTTAATGTTTTAAAAGAAGTAGGGAGATAACCAGTATATTTTATATATTTGTTGGTAAAAGCTGTGAGGAATGAGGGTGGAGAAGGGAAGGTGATGAAAGGAAGGAATTATTATCTCAAACATTTTTTGTAAGCTTGAGTAAGCAGTCAGGCTTTTCAATGTTTATTTGCCAAAACCATCCAAATCTACTTAGATATACCATGAAATTTCTATTGTTGTTAATTCTTATTTTTCTGTTTAAGCTTCACTATTTCTGTTAACTAATAGATAAGTCTGATAGTGTCAAACTACTGTTATTAGACTGGAATTTTTCCATAATAAAGGTCTGTCGCTCAGCAGATCAGCCTCCACGTTTTAGACACAATTTTTTTACTTACATACTGAGTTATTATTCATAATAATATAACAATGTTGAAAGCAATCAAAAGAAAGAGAAATGAAAACAATCCTTTTTAGCAGAATAATGTTTAGTAATTTATATTTTGAGATAAGCCTTTTTTATTCCTCTTCCTGATACTCCTTTGTAGATGTGCTGTATCTGCAGTAGTTGATTAACTGACAGTAAATCTAATTATGCAATACTTACAATGTCTAATTTACCTTTACTTGCAGCTAATTGTTCAATTAGCTTGATTTGGGGAATAATCAGTTTACAGTTCTGAGCACACAAATGGCATTTGGCAAAGGGAGGACAAAAGCAGAGCAAACAGTGGTATACAGATTTATCCAAAACGTTTTTGGAGAAATATTGTAGTGGCACATACCAGATTTGAATCCTTAAATATTTAATATAAAACCACATGCTAAATATGTTAAAAACTTACTAAATTACACACACACACACACCACCCATCCTATTGCTTTCAATGTATTACTTAGGTGATAGAAAACCTGTTATAGGTTAAGTTTAATCAGGTAAGCATGCCAAGCCTATGTAATTTTTTCATTCATGGAATAATCAGAAGCAACATGGTGTTTAGCTACTAGTTTTACACTACAAAACAAACATGCAGAATATCTGAAAACAGCTGAATCTTCGGTGAGTACAAGACCCTTAACTGAATTTTTAATCCAATTTATTTGATTGCTCACTACAAAGGAGTGCTATTAGACAAATTCCTATTATGACCATCAATAAAAGTTCAATTTTCTTCATTTTGCAAATTTTAGCTCAGTACAAATCCAGGGCAACTGAATATTTTTCTTCTCTTTGATGCAGTTTTCCCCTCTCACACTTCTTGCTGAAAGAGGAACTGTAACTGCAACATTTTAGGTTCAGGCAAATATTATTACATGTTGCTGAAAGCCTCACACTCTCTAAAAAAATTTAGTCTAATATTTTTATAGTTGATTGTACTACTTTAGTGACTGGCTAGTTATTGTGTACTTAATTGTTATTATTAAATTTAATAATTTAAGAAATCAGTCATTTCACCACTGACTTTGCAACCAGTTTTTGCACAGATACTTATTTTTCATGATCTAACTCCTGGGTAATAACCTCATAGATTTGCAATTCGGTAAATTAAAGAAACACTGTATTAAGAGAAATATTTGAAGACAACCTAAGATTAGTACTCTGGACAGTTAAAGCAAGTTTCTGGTGTTGTTTTAAGATGACAACTGATTTCAGGAAATAGAGTTTAAAAAAATTCCCTTCTCTGAAAAGTATTCATGCAATTCAGACCAGAAGCATCACTAAGTAGCGCAGGCAGCCTGTCTTCCCTTAATGCTATCTATTACATGCCATCATTGGTGACTGGATAGATAAACTGCTCTGTTTTAGCAGCTCCAGAGTTTCTACTGGCTCGTTGGCAAAAGGAAAGTAGTCTGTCCTGTGTTATGTTAGAAGTGTATAGTATTTTAGAAACAGTGTTTGAACAGACAAGCAGCAGAAGTATACAGCTACTGCTCTGTTTAAATCACATCAGTAATTTGAGACAATTATGCATGAGCTGTGTATCTTCAATTGTGTTATCTGCTGCAGTATAATTTGATTAAAAAACTGCACTCAGATTACCAGTCTTTGCTGCGGGTTTTCTGCTGTTTACTTAAATGCTGCTCTTTTTTTTTTTTTTTTTTCAATTTAGGAATCATTTGAAAATTTCATGCTAATAACAAACCACTTGAACTTCAAAAGCCTTCCTCCCTAATGGCTTGACTGAATCCTTTTTCAGTAACAGGGAGTCTTTCTAACCCTTTTAGTTAGGATTGAATTGGATCGTATGTTAAGGTATATGTTTTATTTCCTTCATGCTGATGTCTAATAGTCTTTTAAAAAATGTATTTGGTCAATATTAACTCTTACAAATTAAGGAATTAAAAGCCATTTTCATACAGGTTGTTCCATGTAGGTTAAAGGGCAATGTTCTCCTGTTAGCTTGTTCTTGAAGAGCAACAATAGTTCTCTTATGAAGGACCTTTTCACTGGAGAGAAGTGATAGCATGTATTTTTCATTCCATAACAGTCAAAGACAAAAAAGAAGACTGCGTCCTTTAACAAGCTTTTCAATGCAAACATGATAACTACCACCTTTTTTATTTGTACAGATAGTCAAGACATAAGTGCAGGTATCTATCATAGCTAACAAAAATCCCATCTTTTTCTTAGAGATGATCACAACATTGCTGTCCTCTACAGAATGATATTAGTTTTACATTTTATAGGACTGTTCTGCTGTGTCCTGACAGTCAGTGTTCTAAGTGTTGTTCAGAAGTATATAGAAAAAAAAGACACTCCTCAATCCCAGACAGCACAGATAAATCGATAAGCTAGCTAGCAAGGCTGGTAGTGATCTCTTTACATCTCATTCTTGCCTACAGAAGATTTGGGGTACCTTAAGATAGGATATGCTATAAGGTATTGTTTTTTTATTATTTTCAACAAAAATAAATAAAAGGGGTAACACAAGTAGCTAAATAAGATGAAGAAAAAGTGATTATAAAAAGTCAGTCAAAATCAGAATAGTCTCCCTGCCACGTAATTAAATCAAATACTGAGCCTACTACCTTTTTCCATCACAGGAGCAGTGCTCACCAGCTGCACCTGTTTTAACATTCTACTTTCAAGCAGTGGTGCAGTTCTGATGCAAATCTTCCAGTCATCCTGACTTGATTGAGAAGATTTATTCCAGCTCTATCCCCTTTCCTAATGGAAACACAAAAGACCTGGCATCTTGTACATGGTGAATGTGGCTGAGTTTACTATGAAAGAACATCCCTTCTCAAACTCTCCCTATGGAAGACATAAATTGTAACTGATCTACTCCTGTTGTGCCAAATCTCTTGCTAAAGTAAGCCTAAGAAATACCTTTATACTACAGTGACCTACTTTCTTAGTAGAGAAAGGTCTTCTAGAATTTGATATTTCTTTCACAAGAAATAAGGAAGTGTGGGAAAACTCAATTAATGAACTCAAAACAAGCTTCAATTTATAGTTTAAAAAAAAAAAAAAAAAAAAAAAGCGAGAATTCACAGATGCAGAGAGTTTATATTCTCCCCAAACTCTTCTGCTTTTCTCCATCTCCATTTTCAGTAAAATGTCATTAAGACCTGCAGTTATAAATAATATGTGAAATTCTCAGAGATTAAATGAATGAAATCTAAAACTCTGCATCACCTGACTAAATTACTCTTAGCTATTGGAAAGCATTTCAGGTTCCCTGTCTCCAGCATTGCTGCACATTCATGTGAAGTTTTTATAGCTACAGTAAGAATTAGAAAACCCTGATGCAAAGCAAATAAGAGAAAAGGCATTCTGCATTCTCCATCACTTGTCAGCAGTGCAATGCATCTGAGGTATAGCCATCATCTAAAGAGACAACAAAAATGGATTAAAGAGTCTAAGTTCTATAAAATGGTACAGTGTCATCAGTACATCATCACTGTAATAAATACAGGACAGAATGATATTGCAATTATTAAAGCCATATATTTAGTGAACATATATAGATGCCCCAGTCTGAAACCTGCTACCACAGCCTTGACGCATGGCTATTATTATTGCTTTCCTTCCTTTCTCTGAAACAAACACAAGAGAAATTCTGCTGTTCAACACCTTATTTTAAACTACAAAGGTTTTCTTGCATTAAAAAAAATACCAATTTAACTTACGTTACTTGAAAAAATAACTTAGATATGCACACACAAAGCTTGTATGAATACATGTATTTAAATTTCAGTCTAGTTTACATCAATTAATTTTAAGTAAAGAATGGAGTTAATGGTACTTCATATTTGTCATGTTGTGACTAGATTAAAAGTATCCCTAAAAACATTATCTTGTTGGAAGTCATAGCATAATGTAAGACCTTTATTTAGATTAACTCTACTCTGAGTAGACATGAAAAGTTGAAGTTAAGTTTTGATAGCTTTTCTATGTCGGACACATTTTCCTGCTTCTTGCAGACCTAACTTTAACTACATACACTGAAGAACTGTCAGATTTTGTATAGCAGTCTCAAATGGAAGCTACAGACATGATTTCTAGCTCCTACCAGAAACCAAAGTGCACCCAGCATGTACAGAGGGTAAAGAAGGAGATGTATCATGTTTTGAAGACCACAAAGTGTTTGACCATGACCTTGCACATGATCCCATTCTTGTTACGCAATCCAAGGCTTATGTTTGTTGAACTGGGGACACAGACTATACTTTGTCAAGATGCTTGTCCTTAAGTTGTCCTGCTCTCTAGTTTTCCCTTTCCCTAGACCAAATGCTAAAGCTGGTCTCCTGAACAAAAGCCTGATGCCTTTCCATGAGTTCCTCTGTGAGTGCTGGGAATTGCTATGGGAGGAGTATTCAGAGTTTGCCTCTTTCAAAGGAGAAAGATGCATGTTTTCTTTCTCCAGAAGTATTTGGAAAAAAAAAATTCAGTGAATGCTGGGTTGAGTTTTTTTAATGCCTTCCAGAGATATTGCTTGTAAGAAGAGAATGAGTCAACTTATTTTAGATATTTATCCATAACTTCAGAGTCTGAGAAAACCACCTTTGAGTTGAAAACTCAAGCCACTCACCTCATTTGCTGTAAGCCAATTGGTTGAAGTTAAAATAAGTTTTCCTTTACTTCTTATTCCACTACCATTTCTAGAGCTACTTGCGAATTTAATTGACAACAGTATACTGACTACAATAATCACCACATTTCACTCACCATGTTTCAGCGGTTCAATTTTTATCTCTTGGTTCCCTTTCCTTTTTCCCCTTGGGCTTATCTATTTTTTTGACACAAGAACATCTGTGGTCTTCATTTTTTCTTGAAAAGACAATCTTCAATATTCATCAAGGTACAACAGTATGTCATATCTTTCAATCCACCAGCACCATTCCTTGTTCTGACTGCTGAAAATAAAGTCTTTAATGATCCATTTCTTCCTGGCGCACAGTATATAGTCAGTCACTTCAGTAAAGCAATGATCTTTTCACCAAACTTAAAGTAGCTTGGCAAAGACATCTTTCAGTGCATATACTCTAAGATACCATGAAAAAATTAACAGGTATACTCTTCACAGCTGGATCTGTTAGCTATCTGAAATGTAATAGGTAAGATTAAAATGCATTGGGCATAATTTTTAAGGGAGTTCAGCACCTTAAAGGGTCAAGATGTATGTTGGCTTATTTTTGTTATTTAATATTGTCATTAGCTAATATTAAAGAACCAAAAACTGGGATAGCATTGAAAGAAGCATGCACAAGGTCTAGGTTGTGTGTATTATAGATTAGTTAGCTCTTCTATTTTTATTCCGATCAAGAAGCCCGCCAAAGAAACAGAAATGTTACCTGTGCTTTTTGTGACTGCAATCAACAGGATCAATTAACAAGTCAAGATGCAATTAAAAAGAAATTTGTATTTAAACTCAAATACATATTTTTTTTCTGTTTTATACAGGCTTGGTCTACAATTTGGCTTTTATTGCTCTCCATATTTCCATGACATTTTGGAGCAAAATCTCCTAAGTCTGATGCAGTAGCATTACATATGTAGCTTAGATTTTTTTTTTTTCTATGTAAAACATCAGACTACAAGGAACATGTAGGATCACTGCAATTTTTCAGACAAGGATGTCAGTTAACGGCATTGCTTCCATCTTCCTCACTATCTGGTATTGAAAATGAGTCTGTGTCGTAGCAGGTTTCATTTCAGATAATAAGGGAAGTTAATAATTAGCTGGCGGCTCCTGGATTCACTAAATCCAACCTTTGTTAAGCAGCAGTTTCCTGTCTATTAATAGATTTCAAATTATTCAGGAAATTGCTTGAAAATGACAGAGTCACTGAACATTATTTTAATGTCAAATGACTCAAATGATTCTGTTGGAGTCATCCAGAATGCAGAGGTTAATGCTGCACTGCATCATGGCAGCCAGTGTGCCTCGGGAGCTCAGGACCATCAACTCCAGTCTGAAACAAGATAACTGGCAAAGATAAAATGGACCACAGCAAGAAAATCTTTCTTAAAGTGGATATGATAATACCATGTTAACATATCTTAAATGTTCTTTCAAATTCTGTCCAAGTTTCAGTGTGGTGTAAGAGTGATGTGATTGCTGTGTTTAAGGTCATACTTAAATCAGCTGGTGGAAGGATTCCTCTCTTTCATACACAGACAGGCTTTTCTGCTTAAATATTCCTGGGTCATCTTCATGTCCTGTCATAAAAGTTAGCCATCAAAATAAATTACTGAGTGATACTAATAATATCAAAAGTTCTCGGCACAATGCCTATTCCCACAGACTATATGAAATGATTCATAGTGTGTGAGGAACCAGTTTGTCAACTTCAATATTAGTTTTAATTCTGCTGTATGAATTAACCTCTAATTAACTCCGAAAAAGTAGAAAACATAACAGTCTAATTTAACAACATGTGGGTTTTATCTTCTGAAAAAACTAATTCACTGTGACTATTTTGCAATGAAAAATAATATAAATAGGAGCTCAAACAGTGAATTCATAGATGTATGTAACTGTTCCAGTAGTATTACCCATATTTAAAATTGCTTTTCCTAAGCTAAAAGAGAAATCATAGGCTTGTATGGAATAAGAAGCATATGTTTATTGAGTCATATTTGGCAAGGTAAAAACTATTCTACAATAATTCATGTATGCTTATTAAAGGTGTCTTTATTTTTTTACTTTACATAGGTAATGTTGGAGAAAGCCTCTTTTATACAGCATATTTTTCTTAGATACCTGGCCATAGAATTTGGGATGTGTGTGAAGTTCAGCCTACCTCATTTAAATGTAATAACCAAATTGTTGATATCTTGAAAATTTTTGTCACTTCAACAGATTACTTTCAACAGTACAGTTGCAGCTGAAAGATCATTACACAGACATTACCTTTGGCCCTGAAACATAAATATACAGAATCCCCATAGGCTTGTGTGAAAGGTAATAATTTACTTGTGGAACTGGGTCTTCCTAAACATGAGAGTTAGATCCTAAATTCTGGCAAAGCAGAGAAAATGGTGTAATTTTTGTCATTGCTTTGTTCACAAGTGGAAGAGTTTTGTTACTTTGTCTTTTATTATCCTTAAGTTTGCCTTCAGAATACAAAGTAAGTGAGAATGGAGTTGCCCCTTCTATGAAATATTAAACCACTATTTAGCTTTGTCTAAAATTCTGCCCAGCTTTGGAGGCTCATTTTCAATGGTCTGTAATTAAATAAAATGTTCTTGTTGCAATGTATGGTAACTATGAGATACCATGGTACATTTACATACCATTGTTTTGCATATTATGTGTAATGTATTCTGGTAATCAATACGAATTCTGCATTTTCCTTTGCTCTCCTCCCAGTTGTTTTGCATGTTCAAAAATATACATCTCAAAACAGCTGCTGAACTTGCAAAGACCAGGGCTACTACAGTTGTAACATCATTTCATTCCAAGCAGATACAGTATGCAGAGTAGAAGGAAAGCAGATTAAGTTACTGGAACATGTGCAAAAGATCTATTATATCCAGCATCTGTATCAGTAGGAAAAATACACTTGCTTAGATTTGCAGCTGGTGAAAACCGGCATAACTCGTGAGAATTCGTTTGTCTTGAACAACTTCTTTGTAGCATGACTTTGGACATTCAGTTTGCTAGATTTCTTAAGCAACTGTTTTAAACACTACAGGTTTTGTACCAATTGCTATGCACAAACCTGGATGATCACGACAGGAGTCAAGCAGCATGCCTAAAAGCTAAGGCAGCAGGGAGACCTGTACCAATGACTTACCATAGGATCCCTTATGCAATCTGCTGCTGTTTGAGTTCAGGTGGAATATTGAGCAGAACAAGAAAAGGGAGAAATACCTCAATTAAATTCTCCATCTGAACTGATCATTCAGCTTGTATATCACAAATATAAACTCTGGGGGTTTGTGGTTTGTTCTTTTTTTTTTTGTTTGGCTGGTTTTGTTGTTGGGGTTGGTTGGTGTTTTTGTGTGTTTTGGTTGGTTGGTTGGTTGGGTTGGGTTTTTTGGCTTCCAAATTGAACCAAATGCAATCTATTTAGTTGTTTCAGTTGTGAATGGATTTCACCGTAAATTTACCATGATACAACCCTTCCCCCTCACCCCACCACCTTTTTTCAGTCAGAGGGATTTGGAAGAAAACTGTGTGTGGCAGTCACAGAAAAAGTATTGCTGCTTCAGTTTCCTGGGAGCTGCAATGTTCCTTTAAGATTGAAGCTTTCTTTTGTAATTCAGAATTCACATGACAAATAGGATTTGATCTTTCAAAGTCAAGATAAAAATATACATTATATAAAAATAGTACCATAAAATAGGTGTTGTATAAAAGACTGTAATTACTGGCCTAGGACAATACACTTGAAGATGCAATGTAGGCTAGGCTAAGATTCTTATTAAAGGTTGATGCTGGCAGTTCATGGTCAGAATTCACATGACTCTATCGTATTTCAGATATATAAACTTTGTACCTTTTGTATTAATGCAAAAGATAGATCAAAGAAAAATCAATATAAAGTTCCGGAGATATGATAGTCCATGTGAATGTAATATATTCCTATATCTTAAATATTATTTGAGGGAGATATGATTTCTGTATAATTTTTATTTAGCATTTGTTCTCTAACACTGCTTAGAAGGTGCATTCCAGGTTAAAGACTGATGCAAAACACTGATAACTATGTTGCCAAAAAAAAAAAAAAAAATTAAAAAAACCCAAGCTAAATATTTTTTCTTTTTAAAGTAATACAACAAAAGACCTAATTAAATAAGCAGTCAAAATATTGTATGTTCACTGTGTTTTAACTGAAGCTACATCAGATCAGGATTTTCCTCTGCTTATTCTCAGCAAACACACCATCCCTTATATTAACAGCTCATATTTTCACAAAATGACAGGCCCCACTCCCAATACTGTATGTCTAGCAAAGCACACTGGCAATGCTTGTAAAGAAACAAATCCTAGTACCTTCTTGCCACAGGGACTCCAGAGGAGCTTTGAACAGAGCTCCTTCACTAGGAGATTCCACTGAAGACCTGAGGGCTCCTGACTCTCCTTCCCTAGGAGAATTTCCTCTTTTTTCCATTATCATCTTTACTCATATATTTATATTTTTTTCCTTTATCACGGTCTTTACTTACAAACTGTTTCTACTGTGGTCTTGCACTAACATTAAGAAGTGCATTAAAGTACCACTGATGTAAATAAGTCCTATATCAGAAATCTGTCCTAGAACATTTTTCACTGAATATTTTCTTTAATTTAAAATCCCCTTGACACTCAAGAGGAAGCTCTAAGAGGTGCACAGATACTGCAGTAACAAGAATTTTATAAAAAAAACATTAAAACTGCTACAGTTGCTGTTCAGAGTCTGTGATTTCTGCTTGTTTTGTAACAGATCAAGTCAATCACGTTGTATATGAAACTCAGTCTATACTCTTAGTTTCTAGCATATTGATATCAATAACTAGGTAAGCTTACATGGCTGAAAAGTTTAAAATATCTAAATCACATCAGTATTACCTTCCTGTGGCATTTATCTGCAATGTAACTTTCATGCCCGAGAAGGAGAATGGAGGAGAATTTTGTGGTTCCATTTCTAATTCGCTTTCTATTCCAGTCCCAAACACTGCCTGAATACTTCACAGATTGGAGGAAAAGCAAACAAAATATCACAGCATCTCCTACTTGAATCTTGTGCATCCTCTGTTGTAACAAGAAAGATTTTGAGCTTCAGGGGTTTGAATAAGCATCAAATTGAGACAGAGGCAGTTTGGCAGTAGTCCTTGTGGAAAGTAAATTTCATAACAGAACATGTACTTGGCAACTCTGGCTGTTGCAGAAGTGGGTCTCAGGATATCCCCAAACCAGAATCCAGGCTGTCACTAGCATGTTGCAGATGGAAAACTCAGTGTTTTGCTTCAGTTTAGGGTTTACCAAAGGACATTCACCAGCCCCGGTCTTTAAGAGTGCTTTGCTGTAGATAAGACCAAGAAGTCTTCATGAGCTGAAAAACACCCTGGCTTTCATTAGAGGTTACAGACCACAAGAAGAAAACCTTAGAGAGCAAAGCTACTTTTACCTTAGCCTGAGAAAAGGAAAGTGGAGAGCTTTGCCACTTGAATAGCCACCAAGCTAAGATCTTTTTTCCAGTATGTGCAGTCACAGAGGGAATAAGTGGGCCCTTTGTCTTTTTGTACCGAGCTTTTAATGATAGAATCCCATTTTCAAAGACGGTGATAAGAAAATGTACAGATATAACAAAACCAATTACAAGGAATAATGCATGTATGCTTTTAGCATATATTATTGTTCTCAAGTCAGCAAGTTTTCATGAAGGAAATATTATCAGTTTTGAAGAAAAAGATTGAGTGGAGAGGATCACAAATTGATTTTAAATGGTTCCAAGAACAAAAGGTACTGGGTGGCTGGCTGCATTATTTTTTTAAAGCTTACTGTGAATCAGGCAAGATCGGAAAATAAGACAGATCTTGCTGGATGCAAAGCATATACTGTGTTCATGAGATGAATCTCAAAATGGAACACAATAAAATTATCAGCTAGTAATGAAATAAAGAAAAGAAATATAGATCTGTGCCTGCTGTTCAGAATGAAAGAAATTGAATCATGACTAGGTTAAGTGAAACAAATACATCAAATTCCTCCAGAGGATCCTGTGTATAAACAGTTGAAGTGGAAAAGCATGTGCAACGTTCTACCTTAAGTTTTCTTGGATGAAAGTGGCACAGCATATATTCACTGTGATGGTATACTACAAAGTCTAGTTTGTGAACCAGGTCAGTTTTTCTGATTTTGGATACAAATACATAACTTTTTTGGATTGCAAGTGAAGGATTAAGAAACAGAAGCAGCATTTAACAATTAAAGGGCTTCGAAGGGTTCAAAATTCATTTGTACAGTCCTATTAATGACACAGAGTTTGCTTTCAATATGAAAGGACTAAGTCTAGAACATACATATGACAATAACACGCTACTACCAACACACTGGCAATTTTTTTAAAAAAAACACACTCCAGGTAACAAGGTTCAGCTGGGCTTTGCCAGGTTTTGAACTGCAGCACTTTCTTTCATCAAAGGCTTAATGAAATGCTAATTATCCCTAACCATGGCTGAAGGAGGGTATTGCTACCTGAGAAACTCCTGGAGGGAATTCAGCCATTCCTTCTCTGAAGATCTTAAGGGGAATTGTCACAGCTGAGGTGTGTTTTTTTTTTTTTTATCTTTTGTTACCTCAAGAACGTGCATTAAGTGAGATGTGCAACTTCCATATCCTTGTTGCAGGTGACACTCCTGGATCACAGCAGGAGAGAAGCTGTGTGCAGTCAGCTCTGCTTCCTACCTCTCCTTACAGCACTGTAATGCAACAAACTTGGCAATGACAGATACCTCTAATAAAACAAATAACATTTGATTTCAGAGACTCAAAACCAGTTTCTGTAAAGCAAAAATATTGTTTATTATATCGCTTTGTGTCTGCAGTGCATAAAGCAAAAGGATTAAAACAGCAATGGACTTCATACTCAGCCTGTACCTCAATTTTTCCTGGCCAATTTATCTAAGTTTTGTCCACCCAGTTCCTTGTTTCCTTGCCTTTGTGAATCTGGCTGCAAACTGCTTCAGCCTTTCACTTGCTCCTAGCATCTGTCAGCATGTTTAAAACCAACTCACTCTCCCTTCTGCCTACCTCAGCATCTGTAAGGTTTTAAATTTGTTTTGATCCTAAATTCGGGGATGATGATGCTGCAGGCCACTAGCTTGTTTGGATGCAGGTTGCTCTGCTTCTAGTCCCCACTGTTCTCTGGTGCCACTTGAGGATAAATAGCAGCTCACCTTTGTTCTTTGAAGGACCTGGTGTTTGCAGTGGTTTTGTTTCCTGTTGTTTTTGCACTAACAGCTTCCTCTGGTTTAGCTCTGTGCATTCAGGTAGGATAATAACAAGACAGTCTGAATTCTGCATATTTATAGGAAATAAAGCAGATATCTTCCTCATTCTGCAGAATATATAATAAAGCAAATAACTAATAAATGCCTAATGGCTTCTTGAGTTTCCAACCTCTGGCATGGCTTACTCAGATTTTTATTCAAGCAGAAGGAAAACACTGAATAGAGATTCATTTTGAAAAGAGTCTTCATTCAGCTTGTATGGATCTCTGTTTTTCTGAAGTGTTCGTACTCTTCAGAAAACACATTTTCTATATCACTCGCTAAGCAAATAAAATAAAGACTCTTGACCCACACTGTTCTTCAGATGTGAAAAGGAAATGAAATCACACCTCCTCAGTTTTTTGTAATTCAAATTCTTCCCCTGCAGGCAAAGCTTAAGGAGAAAAAGACCTACATATTCGCTCTCTCCTGATGTTAGACATAAATGAAAGAGGCTCTTTTATTAAAACCCACCCAGTTTCCATAGAATTGTGTACCTTGTCTTCTTTTTAGAAGTTTTGCTGGTATTTTTTTCAGTGATTAAATTTCACGTATTCTCTAGAGCCCTACTAAGGAGGAACTAGGAAATAACATAGTTAAAATTAAAAATAAAAAATAGTGATTTTTATTCTTTATCAAAGAGAGGATCATTGTTTTGATTACTGCAACTATTCTTCTGGTTAAACAAAACAGAGTTGTCAACAAAAAGATCAAATTAAAGTGTGCTACTAACCTGACTGAGAAACAGCATCCGAATTAGAAAGAGCTTTGGCATTAATTGTAAGAGAACAAAGCTAAATGTTGGTAAAGTCTTATTGTGCCACTCTTATAAGTTGCATCTGCAGCTTCCTTCATGATTGAGCTAATGCAACACCCTGAAGAAACGATACAAACTTTAAAGCAAAACCAAAACCTTAGACTACTGGCATGATTTTCTGGACTAGTTGTCAAATCTTGGATGCCAAGAGAGGTTGTAGAAAAGTCACATATATGCATAAAGATTTACATGTTGCTTTTTTGTTTGCTTAAGTGTGAAATAAGATATTGAAGGATGACCTTTCTTGGGTTGTAACATTTCTAAGTAGAATATATAGAAATATAAGCAACAAATCATAGCAACTAAAAACATCAGCATGTAGACTGCTGAACAAGGCATATATCTGGGACTTGGTAAGGATTATAAGTAATCAACCACAAGCCAAGATTTTTGAAGCTGCCCAAGCTGTAGTGACAGCACCTTCTATTGTTCAATTACCCAAAGATGGATTGGACATCTACCCCAGGAAAGTGCTCATCAGGATATTTCCATAGTTTTTCTTGTCTATATCTCAGACCTATTATGTTAAACTTTGCTTTGGTAGATGGTGTCTAGTCTACTCTTTCTTCTGGTTAACAGTATTATAACTAAACTCCTAGCAGATAATCACGGAATCATAGTATTGTTGTGTTTGGAAGAGTCCTATTAACCCAGCATTGCCAGCTAACCACTAGACCATGTCCCTCAGTGCCATATCTACACATCTTTTAAATACCTCCAGGCATGGTGACTCCACCACTTCCCTGGGCAGCCTGTGCTAGCACTTGACAACCCTTTCAGTGAAGAAATTTTTCCAAATATGCAGTCTAAACCTTCCCTGGTGCAACTTGACATTATTTCCTCTTGTCCTATTGCTTGTTACTTGGGAGAAGAGACCAGCACCAACCTCACTCCAATCTCCTTTCAAGTAGTTGTAGAGAGCTGTGAGGTCTCCCCGAGCCTCCTTTTGCTCTGGAAATTTGGTGAGTGGCATCTTCTGTCCCAGAGTGTACATGTGGCCTCTTCATCTCTCAGAGATGAGAACAAGCAAAAAGAAAAGCAGCTATTTTCAGAAGGGCTTCTTAAAAAGAAAGAAATAACTTTTAAAACTTTTTTGTTCTTTTTTTTTGGGGAAAACAGAAAATCCTCCAAACTGACCTCTAGATTTGAAGGTACTTAACATCTTATTATGTTATACTACCCATTATATTAACTAATTTGCCATCTCTGATGGGCATAGAGGACATGAACTCATGAATTCTCATGATGCTGAAAAGTAATTGCTTGAAAACATGTTGTCTTTGTTGAAGAGCACAGATATCACATCTGCTTCCCTTACTCTCCTTTTGTGCAGTTTCACAATGAGATGACTAAAGGACATGAGTTGAATGTAGGATACAAATTGCAACTCATTTTGGTGAAACACAGGGACTACAATTTAATAGGAAATACCAGCTAGTAGTGGAGACTGGCTGCTGGTGAAGAATGATCACCCAAGCTCTAACTCTACCTTCAACCTCACTAAGTGACTCAACAGCTACGAACACTAAGTGGTAGTTGAACTCTTAAAATAAATCCCTTTAACAAAGTAGGAGTTATATCTTAAAAGTAAAGCATTAGTTTCTTAGCTTTTCTAAAATGTGTTTTACTATCCATCCATTTATGCAGGAGAAATTAAGTTGTTTGATTAAGACCAGTATCTTCAAATGCATGTGCTAAAACTGTTAACATCCAGGTGGTAACAGCTACTTATAGTCACTGTCCCTGTTTTCTGCTGTCTACAGTTAGATGAAAAGGGTCTGTTACAAGACAGAAAAACTGGACCACTGAGACCCAAGGCTAACAAGATCCATAAGTTCATAGAAGTTGCAATTTTATTTCTCATGAAGCTCTAGATCTGTACTTCCTCAATATACATTGCTCAAGTGTCTTAGAACAGAGGCAGTGGCAGCCCCTCTGAGCTCTGTGTGTAGCTGCCTGTGTGGACAGGAGGAGGTGTGTCTCCTGGCTGCTCTCCTCACAGATTTTGTTCTTCATAGCTCTCTGGGGTAGCTTGTGTTGCACTGGGCTCAGAGTTGCTGCACAGCTAAGCAGTTTGCAGAACCAAGCTTATTCTTTCTTCCCAACATCTTGATTTCTCTGGAACCCTTTAGACATGTTACTGTCTCTGCTTACCAGTATTTGCAGTTCGGTATATTGTAATTTCCCAGGAAACTTGAAAGTAACTTTTTGCCTTTTTCAAAAAATTGATGCTTTATCACCAAAATAAACCAACCTATTATAAATGACTAACTGAATGTATTGGATGTCTTTACACCATCTTTGAACCTGGAACTCAGCTCAAGTTTGTGAGACCATAGGAATGCAGATCAAAACGTACTCAATGGGATGTTTCTCTCTATATAGATAGATATATATATATGTGTGTGTGTGCTGTTTCATAGATGACTTTGCAAATAAAAGAATGAATTTGCTCATCTCCAGATCGTTTTTTTCATCTCCAGATCCTTGTTGTCTCAAACACTATAAAAGTGAACAATTTTAATGTTTTCTTTTCCTTCTTTATTTCAGCCAAATCGAAACTGTTCCATAACAGTTTCTCCAGCACAGGGGAGCTAAATGTAGCAAGGGGAGAGATGAGCTGCTACTGATTTGTATTCACTGTGTTCTATACTCAGACCTGTGAATTCCAGAGCAGCAGAAATCAGTTTACCTGGCCCAAGCCTTAGTGGGTCTATGGGTGGGACTAACTCTGCACACCCTGCACTAGGGCATGTTTCCTCTGTTCTTCAACCAGGATAATTCTTCTGCACTACAGAGAAAGCAAGAGAAGATTGAAGTGAAAGATTTGAAATCTTCTAAGATGAAGGAGAAATTGCTGGGACAGCAGTCAGATATGTGTCCTGGGCAAGTGATAAGTAGGACAGGAGGGTGGGCTTGGTTGCACTTGTCTGCAACACTTCATTTTTGTCAGAGAAAATGCTCTCAGATTTGTTATAGACTTTTAGATAAATCCCTTCAGCTAATTATTTTTATACAGCTTCTCAATAATTGCTGTAAAGCCCTAGGATAAAAATTTCTCAGTCATCAGTTCAAGACCTAACCATGTGTTTTCCTGAAAGAGTGGAACTCAAGTATGTATGTTGGGAATTCCCCCAGCTGAAGATGTAGATATGACTCTGAACATTTTTGGGAATCAGAGATAATGGTTATTTAATTTTAAAAATAAACTTATTCATAGGGTCAAGTATATATAACTAATTCAATGTCTGGGAACTGTGACTACACCTACAGAAGTGCTTAGTATTTTGTTGTCATTTTGAGGTTATCTAAATAGACAATTAAAAGGCTTTCCCAAAAATCTTAACATTCTTAACAAAAAACTTCTCAACATTCAGTTTTCATTTGATAATTGTATATGAGTTTTGAGGAAGATTTTTTTTCCTGAAAGGTATAAAAATATATCTCAGTTGTAAAAACATGCTTGATGGTTCAGCTCCCTGGAGAAAATTTAAGATCTTCATGGTGAATTCTTCACGAATACAACAGAGCATTTTTGCATTAATTTCCCCTTACCCATTCTCCCTGCTCTTACTGGCTCAACACTTGTCTTAGTAAAAAAAATAAAGTTCTACTGCTAAAAATTACAAAAATATCAAGCTTTAGCATACAAAAAACAGATTTAATTTTATTTGTGGGTTTTGTTTGTTTGTTTTGTTTTGTTTTGTTTTATAACATTTGCAGTAACTATACAGTATTATTCCTAGGGTAGTTTTCAAATTCATTCTCTTATAGAGGACGCACATGGCAACCAGCCTGGATTAAAGACCAAGTCTGAAAAAGGATGATCTTTGCAAGGGTTTCATTTTCTTTTGATGTTTGTAGGTTGGCATCGGCAGGTTGAGCATATATTGGTCAAAGAACCCTTTCCCACCAATCTTTCTGCTGATCATAGTATTACACAAACATTCTGCCACATCAGCAGCAGCAAAAGCCGTAGTTAATTAGTGGGAGTTGACTCCTAAAGATTGAGAAACATTGCCAACTTCCTTGCATGATTGCAATAAAAATGCCTTCTCACCTGCAAGTACTAAGCTGCTGTACTACACTGTTTTTAGGGGCCAGGTGTACAAAACCTATATAGGCAAACATCACAACAATATACTGGAATAAGAGACATGTAGACCTCAGGAGAACATCTGCTTCAGCCGCTTGCTCTAAAGCAGCATCAGACCTCTATAGTGATTATAACTAACACTGTGATTTGTGGCAACTTTGGCAGAATTCACTAATTCAGAGTGTGAGACCAGTAAGTGTCCACACACGCCTTGCTGTCTGTGGCAGGACTTCTATTAAATCAGAATACGCAGTCTGTGTGGAATGACCATTTCCAGAGACTCACTTCATTTAATCCACAGGGTTTTTAGATTTCAGTTTGAATTAATTCAGGTTTGTCACCATGCTCCTTCTTTTCAGTAAGTTTGAGGAACTGCCTGACAGCACAGGCTCCAGCACGAAATGAGGTCAGCGCTCTGCAAGATCCTTGGGCAGAAAATCCCATAGCAGGGGATCAGATCTTCTCTGGCTCTCAGGGAAATAATCAATCTCCACAGTCTTAAGTTCATGTTTTATTTTGGTGATTTCCAAGTGTAAGCAGAATATATCTAGATAATTAGCTCTTGTATCCAAATTTGTTCTGTGGTTCCTTCCCTTACTCACAGAGAAGTGGGAGCCGAGAAAGCTCTTCTCCAGACTGCCAGGTAAAGGACACAAATGCAGGGAGGGTGAAGTCACTTTGCAACATCTCTGTATAAAGCCTGAATATTGGGCTTTATGCTGGTGACAGACCAGCATATTCAGAAAAGTGGTTATTTATTCTTTTTGCTCAAAAATAAGAAATGTCTAGGCCTATTCAAGAGCTTTCAGAGCATGAAGAGACTTTGCACACAGAAGGGTAGTGGAGAAATGAAAGCTATGTGCGGGTAAACGGAGTTTGAAAATTTTCAATTAAGTTTATTTCTTGCATACACAAAATTTAGCTTACCCACTTTCTTCTTCTGCCATTGGCCACTGCTTTACAACCCAGTCCTCAGGTTTCCCTTGATCATTCCTTTCTTTGCAGTCTGTTTCCAGGAATGTGGTGATTGTTTTGCAAGATGAATGCAATGGCAGAACATTGGACTCTGTGAAATAGACTCTCAGCAAGGTACTGCTCTGAAATAGAGACAAAAATATCAATGAGACATGCATACTCTCACAGTAGATATGATTTAGAAATTAAATTAATAGAATTAGGAACTGAGAGGGATCATTAAAAAAAAAATCAATATTACAGCCTGTTCAATTCTTTTTTGGTCGAGAGTTCAACATTTTTGTTGTACTGCAAATTTGTTCCATAAAAAAGGGGATTTTTTTTTAAAAGTCACAGCCTTCTAACTTCAAATATTTGTAGCCTTTAATTTATCAGTGTTTCAACAAACCTGCCTCCCTAAGCATTTCAAAAGAAACAATGAAGGGGAAAATTAAATAATTTCCGTTTTTAAAAATGAGAAAAAAATGTCTGGCATTCCAGTACATTCAAGAAGATGTCCTAAAAGCATAGAGGCAGCACAATATACAGCAGTGTGTGCAGCACGTGTCTGCAGTGCCTCCCTACAGAACACAGAGAAACTGTAGACATTGATACTAATAGATAGGGTGCCTGTATTTACGTGAGGTTGCACTCACTATACCTGTTACACAGGTCCTTCAGCTGCCCACCACATACTGCACCCAACAGCACACAGCCTCCAGGAACCAGTTCACTTCCTTCTGTGTAGCTCTGCCATAACGAGGTCCAATATGCTACTGGAGAAGTAAAATGTACAACTTAATGTCTACGACAGTTCAGATTAGGGTAGAAATGTAACCTGAACTGAAAACCACCTAGAGAAACAGAGGCAAAAGGAGAAAAAAAAAAAAAGTTTCTTACTCTTAAAAAAAAACTTAAAAAAAAATAAAGTAGTTTAACAAATGTTGACAAACTTCCATTTATGTTTCTATTGCAATATCTCTTTTAATTGTTGCTTTGAATAAATATCTTAACACTGTGTGTAGGAAATTGGCATCCAGAAGTTCTCTTCTTCAACTTCACTGCAGTCATTTCCCTCACACGTCTCTTTAACCAGAGATATACCCTTTTCTAAATATCTGAGTTCACTGACTGTAATTTAAATATCTCCAGTCCTCATTAATTTGCAGTTAGGAAATTAGGCCAGATATGTATTCCTACTAATGTAAAAAAAAAAATGCCTTCAGGAAAATCAAAAGAATTTTAATGACATTTTTTTACGTAAATAAAACAGTCATGCAGTTCTTTTTTCCTGTTCTATTTTCATTGTACTGGTTAAGGAGTGGGAATATACCCTTATAATTGAGCATGATTTATATAATATGCTAATTCATAAGTGGTAGCTTATCATCAGCAATGTGAACTTTGAGAACTCTGCAAAGAGTGCAATGAGGACAGGTTTTCCTTATGGGCTTCCAGGGAACTTCACAAAGACCTGTGCATTGGCTGTAATGGGAGTTTTGGCATATATAGGCACCATCTTGTAGAAACATTGACTGATGTGCCTTAATTCTGAGGTTTTCCATCCCTTTTTGGTGTGCAAAGTCAGGTAACCTGACTCCTACTGCTCCATTTCTCTTATCTATGAACAAAGACGGCAAGGACCACTGCAAAGCACTGTTGTAGTTTAGTTCAATTAATATTTGATCTTCTTTTCCTGGTAAGTAATTTGGGTAAAACTCATCTTCTCCTCTGCAAAAACATTGTTCATTGTCAGAATTCCCCTCAGTCTCCTACCCCATAAGTTACTGTCTCAGTTGTTGATGCAAGGATGAGTTCTTTCTGAAAATTAGGCACACTGCTTT